>NC_143016.1:174113813-174233813 GCF_055824585.1 Amblyomma mixtum
TCTAGAATTTCACCTTCATCGAAATTCGGCCGCCGCGACCGGGATCGAACCCGCGTGTTTCAGGTCAGCAGCCGAGCGCCGTAACCACTGAGCCACCGCGGCGGGTAAATACGGAAAGGTGTCAGGCAGGGAGACGATCTCGCCATCACTGCCTGCTTACAGGAGGTATTCCGGGGACTGGAATGGGAACAGTTGGGGATAAGAGTTAATGGAGAATACCTGAGTAATTTGCGATTCGCTGATGACATTGCCTTGCTAAGCCACTCAGGATAAGAACTGCAAAGCATGATCAATCAGTTAGACAGGCAGAGCGGTGGGGCTAAGAAAATGACATGCAGAAAACCAAAGTAATGTTAAACAGCCTAGCAAGGGAACAGCAGTTCGCATTTGGTAGCGAGGTGCTGGAAGTAGTAAGAGAATATGTCTACATAGGGCAGGTAGTGACCGTAGATCCGGATCATAAGAGGGAAATAACTAGAAGAATAAGAATGGGGTGGAGCGCGTATGGCAGGTTCTCTCAGATCATGAATGGTAGGTTACCAATATCCCTGAGGAGAAAAGTATACAACAGCTGTATCCTACCGGTACTCACCTATGGGGCAGAAACGTGGAGGGTAACAAAGAGGGTTCAGCTTAAGTTAAGAACAACGCAGAGGCCTATGGAAAGGAAAATGATAGGTGTAACGTTAAGATATCGGAAGAGGGCGGAGTGGGTGAGGGAACAAACGCGGGTTAATGACATCTTAGTTGAAATCAAGAGGAAGAAATGGGCTTGGGCAGGGCATGTAATGCGAAGGCAAGATAACCGCTGGTGCTTAAGGGCAACTGAGTGGATTCAAACAGAAGGCAGACGTAGCAGGGGACGGCAGAAAGTTAGGTGGGCGGATGAGATTAAGAAGTTTGCGGGGATACAGTGGCGGCAACCGACAAAGGACAGGGTTAATTGGAGAGACATGGGATAGGCCTTTGCCCTGTGGTAGGTGTAGTCAGGCTGATGATGATGATGATGATGAAAAATTGACCGTTTGAAACGGTAAACAAAATCTTTAATAACTCGATAGACGTTGTGCTGACACAGAGCAAATAAATGTAATTTTATTAGAACATTACGTTTAATAGTGACAAATACTGCTAAAATCTTTAAGAGTTATTGTGCATAATCTGGACACCAGTACGGCCATGATCCCGCCCTTCTTCCTTAAGCGGCTCCTTTCGTGAGGGAGCCCCAAGGAAGCTTTCAGCATTCCGAGTGGCACCCTTAGGCTGCCTTACGTTTAGGCAGCATGAAGGCCTCCTTACGAAAGGTAAGGAAGTGGTGTAAGTGAAGGAGCGTTTTAGAATTCGCCTTCTAGACTTCTTGAGCTTCCAGCAATTCTGATCGTATGAATAACAAACTAAGAAACCGCCGCCACTTCATAGCAATTAATGAGCAACAATCTGGCTGTCTTCCGGTCATCTCAGGAGTCCCTCAAGGAAGTGTCCTAGAACCATTGCTTTTTTCACTTGACATAAATGATATTATTACTGCAATTAATTCCCTGTGCAAATCAGGTTATTTGCGGACGATTGTATACTTTTTCGTGGAATCACTTCAACAAGTGATTAAATCGATTCAAATGCTTCTCTTGCTGGCATATTTGATTGGTGCAAAATCTGGGGAATGAGGCTTAACACTGAAAAGACGAAGCGTACGCGGACACGACGAGACGCAAGCCTGACAATAATAATAATAATAATAATAATAATAATTCTTTATTGCGCCAAATATTTAAAAAAATGTACAGAAATCCGGCCTGCCAAAGCCTCATAGGGCTTGAGCGGCAGAGCCCGACAGGCAGCGGAACCGCGCAGACATACACACAGGCAAAAAAAAACACATTCAAAATAACGGACATCAAATTAGTATGACGGTGAGAACAAAATAGACACAAGACTCATGTTACATGAAGGAAAAAAAAATCCTCATCAGATTAAATCGCAAGGAAGAAAAAACAAAGTGGCATGACAATACCTCAGATCAGTGCAATAAATACAGCAGTAACCAATGACATCACAAGATTTACTTGACAGGTGGTAAAGCACATGCATGATGTCGTAAACCCTCTAATTAATGTATCGCAGCATCTTTTTTATTTTGTATTTAGTTTTTGCCCGGCGAACACTTGGAGGTAACCTGTTAAAGTGAAAGGGAACGTAATAATCTCTTAAACGCCTTCCATATCTTGTAGACCGTCGGGGAATACAAAAAGGTTCCTTCGGTCGAAGAGACCGTGTGGGAACATACGGAATCTTATAGTCACTAAGCCAAAAATGTTTCAGGATGATCGTTTCCATCAAAAGGCGATCAAAATCAGGTAGAGAAAATACCTTAAAGAGATAAGAATTGGAGACAAGAATGTATATACAGCGCGTTCGAATACTCCGCGAGCGTGTGTACATCTGCCTGCCAAAGGGGGAAACGTCATGAGCTGAAGACCCAGCGGCCGGTCTTTTACATGCGTAAGTGTGAGACCGCGGCGCCATCCTTGGGGACGGCGCGGAAGCAGTTTTTCCGCCCAAAGCCCTTCTCGCCCTGGAGCTGCCCTCTTGCTCTAAGCGGCCCTCTCTCAAAGCCCCTAACAGATCTCGTATGAGTCTCGTTTAATCTCGTACGGTGCCCGGATGCTCTCGTTTCAGCTCCCGGATGTGTGGAATTCAGTGCCCGGATGTTGGCTCTAGGTCTCGGCTTGACGTCACCACACTGCCGACAACATGAGCTAAAAGCATTTCATGCTTAAAACACGAGACCCTGACAGGTTTAAAGCGTTCAAAGTGCTTCGAAATAAACTGACGACGGAAATACGGAGTGCGCGCGTTCAATGTGTTTATGAGAAGTTTTCCTCTATGAATCATCATCATCATCAGCCTGACTACGCCCACTGCAGAGAAAAGGCCTCTCCCATGTCTCTACAATTAATCTGTCCTTCGCCACTTGCGGCCACCGTATTCCTGCAAACTTCTTAATCTCTTCCGCCCACCTAACTTTCTGCTGCCCCCTGCTACGCTAGCCTTCTCTTGGAATCCACTCCGTTACCCTTAAGGACCAGCGGTTATCTGCCTTCGCATTATATGCCCTGTCCAAGCCCACTTCTTGATTTCGACTAGAATGTCATTAACCCGCGTTTGTTCTCTCACCCACTCCGCCCGCTTCCGATCTCTTAACGTTACACCTATCATTTTTCTTTCCATAGCTCGCTGCGTTTTCCTTAACTTAAGCTGAACCCGTCAAGTAGGCGGATGACACCACTGTTGTCATTATCATGTCTTGTCGCGCTTTTTTTGCACATTCTTCACAATGTATGCTCACTCCTGCCAAAGGCCTTCTGCGAAGGCTGGCAGTACCTCTGAAATAAATAAATAAAAACCCTCTTTGTTAGCCTCCACGTTTCTGCCCCATAGGTGAGTACCGGTAAGATACAGCTGTTGTATACTTTTCTCTTGAGGGATATTGGTAAACTGACATTCATGGTGTGAGAGAACCTGCCATAAGCGCTCCACCCCATTCTTATTCTTCTAGTTATTTCCCTCTCATGATCCGGATCAGCTGCCACTACCAACCCTAAATAGACATTCTCTTTCTACTTCCAGCACCTCGCCACCAATTGCGAACTGGTGTTCTCTTGCTAGACTGTTGAATATTACGTGGGTTTTCTGCATGTTAATTTTAGCCCCACCGTCCTGCTCTGCCTGTCTAACTCATTGATCATGCTTTGCAGTTCATGTCCTGAATGACTTCTTAGCAAGGCAATGTCATCAGGGAATCGCGGATTACTTAGGTATTCCCCATTAACTCTTATCCCCAATTGTTCCCATTTCAGGTCCTGGAATACCTCCTGTAAACAGGCAGTGAATAGCATAGGCGAGATCATTTCTCCCTGACGGACACCTTTCTTTATTTGAATTTTATTGCTGACTTCATGGAAAACTGCGGTAGCTGTGCAATCGTTATAAATGTCTTCCAATATTTTCTCATAACACTCTTCTACACCTTGATTCCGCAATGCGTGCATGACAGCTGAGGTTTCTACTGATTCGAATGCTTTCTCGTAACCAATGAACGCTATATATAGGGGCTGGTTATATTCTGCGCATTTCTCTATAACCTGACTGATAACGTGAATATGGCCTATTATCGAGTATTCTTTACGAAAGCTTGCCTGATCATTTGGTTGAAGGATGTCTAAGGTTGTCCTGACCCATTATCGATTACCTTAGTAAATACCGTGTAGGCAACAGGCAATAAGCTGATCGGTCTGTAATTCTTCGAGTCCTTGACGTCTACTTTCTTATGAATTAAGGTTATGTTAGCGTTTTTCGAAGTTCTGCGTACGGTCGAGGACACACGGCATTGCGTATACAGGGTGGCTAGTTTTTGTAGCACAATCTCTCCTCCGTCCTTCAACAAATCTGCTGTTACCTGATCCTCACCAGCTGCTTTCCTCCTTTGCATAGCTCCTAAGCCTTTCTTTACTTCCTCCTTCGTTACTGGCGGGATGTCCCATTGCTGTGCTCTACTGCCTGTCTCGGTAACATTCTGATGGCAATCGCTACTGTATAGATTTGTATAAAACTATTCGGGTACTATAACTTTCTTATCCATATTGTGAAGGACATTGCCCTCTTTGTCTCTTATCGCATACATCTGGTTTTTACCTATGCCTAGTTTTCTCTTCACTGCTTTTAGGTTACCTCCGTTCTTGAGGGCATGCTCGATTTTCTGCATGTTAAACTTCCTTATGTCGGCTACCTTGCGCTTATTTATTGACTTCGACAGCTCTACTATTTCTATTCTGTCTATGGGGTTAGACGTCCTCATGCTTTGGTGTTTCTTAATGAGATCTTTAGTCTCCTAAGATAGCTTCCTGGTATCTTGTCGAACCATCCTACCACCTATTTCTACGGCGCACTCCGTATAGCTGTGAGATTATCGTTCATTATTTCAACATTACGGTCGTCTTCTTAAGTTAAAGCGGGAAATCTGTTCTGCAGCAGAATCCTGAATTCCTCTACTTTCCCTCTTAACTCGTTAATAGACTTCCGCTTCACTAACTTCCTCCGTTCCCTTTTCAAATCTAAGCTAATACGAGACCTTACCATTATGTGGTCGCTACAACGGACCTTTCCGAGGACCTCCACATTCTCTACGATGCCAGGGTGACCACACACTATTGAGTCTATTTCATTTTTAGTCTCACCATTGGGGCTCTTCCACGTCCACTTCCTGTTTGGTCGTTTGCGGAAGAAGGCATTCATGATCCGTAAATTATTTCTATTTGCGAACTCTACTAATAACTCTCCCCTGCTATTCCTAGAACCTATGCCATAGTCACCTACCGCCTGGTCTCCAGCTTGCTTCTTGCCTACCTTCTCATTGAAGTCGCCCATCAGTACAGTGTACTGTGATATTACTTTGGTCACTGCCGATTCCACGTCTTCATAGAAGTTTTCAATGATCTGGTCATCATGGCTTGATTTAGGCGCGTGGGCCTGCACCACCTTCAGCTTATACCTCTTATTAAGCATAATTACGATAGCTGCCGCCCTCTCGTTGATACTATAAAACTCCTCTATGTTGCCAGCTATATCCTGATTGATGAGGAATCCCACACCTAGTTCTCGTCTGTCTGCTAATCCACGATAGCACAGTACGTGCCCGCCCTTTAGTACTGTATACGCCTCATCTGTCCTCCTAACCTGACTAAGCCCTATGATATGTCATTCAATGCATGCTAATTCATCCAACAGCACTGCTAAACTAGCCTCACTGGATAAGGTTCTTGCGTTAAACGTTGCTATAGTAGGATACAACTTTAAAACACAGCAGTTGTTAACACTGTGTAGCGGTCCGCGGCGTCTTGTATTACTCTACTGCCGAATCGCAACAGTAAACGAAATCAGCTTTTTAATGTTTAACTATATCAAACAATCCATGCATCAAAATTCTAGAGCTCAAAATTTTTTTTTCTTATTATAAGCTTCTTGTTTCGGTAACGACAAACGTTTAGACAGTGGACTACTTTTTCGTCGTGGAGTAATTCTGTATGCGGAGGCTCAATGTTTCACTGCAGACTTAAGTTGTATCCGACTATAGGTTCAGTTTCCAATGGCGGCCTGTCCGGCGCCAATGCTTCTTAGCCCCCTCCGCTGCGTCACAGGTCTGACCGCCGCCCCGGTCAGCTGCTCCGCAGCCACTGGGGACTGAGGGCCGAGGGTTAATTGGTTTGTTCATAGAAGGCTGCGGTCAAGTATTACACCAGGGTGGCGGAATCCTGCTATGGTGTGGGAGTGCGTTGTCGGTCCTGGTCACTGAGATCAGGCCGCACCCCAGGTCTGGTTGTACAGTTCCATCGACACACGGAGTGTCCTCTTTCTAAAAACCCCGGTGGAACCCGGCGAGCACCGGGGACCCAGGAGGGGGGCGGCCCTACGCCTTGCTAGGGCTAAGCCTCAGCGCGAAGCCCAGAGACCCAGCTTCGCGAAAAACGCGGCCAAAAAAGGCCAGCACCCCGGAAAAGGGAGCCGGCGCCTCTCCTATTTTCTCTATTTATGAAATATTGATTGTAACCATCAAGAAGGAGTGGATTACAGTTTTTTTGATGCCACGTTTCTGATATTATATCAAAGCAAAATTGGAATCGACTTAGGAAGCATACTATCTCGTCGTGTTTGTAGCCGACCAGGCGTTGGAATGCAAAACAGATTTATGCAAGGGGTCTTGAAGTTTAAGATGATCGGGAAAGGCAAATTCCATGTACTTCATAGTGATGGCTAACACGCAGTAACAAACAATTTGCATATTTTGTAGATATTTGCGTTATGCAGAATCCTAATGACAGGCTCGCCATCACACTTTCTTGCAAAAATTTGGCCATTGTGCACCCAAACTGACTTCCATTCATGTTCAGACTTCCTCTGGATTGCCGTTCCTAGAAGTCGTGTCAGCGATGGATATAAATGTTCATTGACATTTATTAAAATGGCTCTTTGCTTTCAATACCTATGTCCTCGTTTGTCAGACGCAGGCGTTTCGCTTTCGTTAACGCGGCGTCTCGCTTTGACCGGGATTTAAACTGAACTAAAATGTTGTGTTTATTAGGGTTCCGAGTGGAAACATGATGGCATGCCTCAATGACAATTTCTGTGATTTCCTCACTTATGGCGGGGCCAATTTGTGAAACAATGCCAACAACGTTTTCTTCCACTATCTTTATTACACCCCGAGTTTCGAGGTTCCTATTCTGTGCTATTGACTGTCGGCTCCAATGTGCTCCAGCGAAATCAGAGCTTCTGCATGTCATAGCGAACCCAAAGGATAGGACAGCAATTCACATCTCTCTGTCAGGAGGTCCTATTAGAGAGGTGGAGGAGCTCCGTATTCTGGGCCTTTTCATTCACCAGAGACTCAGACCGGACTCCACTATTGTGAAACTCAAGAGAGTAGGCGAACAGGTAGAGCGCATGATCCGCCGCGTTTCCTACAAGCGGGGTGGTCTGCGGGGCAGGGGTGCGCTTCGGCTCGTCTATGCCTTCGTGACTAGCCGGATCCTCTACGCCGTGCCATATCTCCGCACTACCAAGCAAGACGAGGCGCGAATAGACGCCATCATTCGCAAGGCAATTAAGCGAGCCCTGGATCTCCCGGTGGCTACCTCTAATGCCAAACTAAAGGCATTGGGGGTGCTAAACTCCTACCAGGAGCTGCGGGGGGCCCGCGAACCAATACACGCGGCTCATGTAGACGGCCCCTGGGCGCCGCCTGCTAAACCACTTACACGTCCAACACGACTGCACTCCATAGGAGGCGGAGCGTATCCCAGAACTGTGACGCCATATGCTCTGGGTCTCCCCGCTCCCCCGTAACTTGGACACCGACATGCACGAAAACAGACAAGCGCGGGCTCGGGCTCTTGAGAGAACCCGGCTCCCGACCCGGTGTATACTGTTACGTGCTTGGCACGCACGGGGGTTTATTCACAGAGGGGATCGGTCGGAGCAGGATGGAAGCAGGAAGCCTACCAGCGTCCTTCAGCTCTTTCTCTTCCTTTCTCGTCAGTCCATCTTCTGCTTCTTCCGTCGAGGTTCTGTGGAAGCACGTGACAATACTATGTAGACGTAGCAGGGCCATCGCCCACGGGATTTTACACGGCCGCTGTCGTTCACCTGGAAATGCACGTTGATGGACTCTCCTTTCGAGCCCGAATTCAATGCAAGCCGAGGAAGTAGCAATAGCGCTTGCTGCCGCCCTCGCCAATTCGAGAATCATCATCACAGACTCCCGAAAAGCATGGCATCATTACTTGGCAGGGGAGATCTCCCCCTTAGCTGCTAGTATTCTAAGAAGGACTGCCACTGATCCATCACCGAAAAGAATCATTTGGGCTCCTGGCCACCAGGGCTTACGAGGTAATGAGGCCGCTGACGCGGCTGCCCGAGCGCTTACTCACCGGGCTCCTCATCCCAGCTCTACTGGCGCGGAGACTAACCAGCCGCTTGCGCGTTTCAGGGAAATAAGGCATTATAGCGACAACCACCGCCTTTTCCCGGCCTCTGCAAAGGGGCTGAGTAAGACGGAGGAGCGAACTTTAAGACACCTGCAGACAGGTACTCTACTCTCTCCTGCAATCATAAAACATTACGATATGGTGCTCGGCTGCTGACCCGAAATACGCGGGTTCGATCCCGGCCGCGGCGGCTGAATTTCTTTGGAGGAGAAATTCTAGAGGCCCGTGTACTGTGCGATGTCAGTGCACGTTAAAGAACCCCAGGTGGTCGAAATTTCCGGAGCCCTCCACTACGGCGTCTCTCATAGCCTTAGTCGCTTTGGGACGTTAAACCCCATAAACCAAACCAAACCATTACGATCCTAACACGGATGGGCGATGCCCGCACTGTGGCGAGACTTGTGATATCTTCCAAATGGTGTGGGCATGTACTCAAAATCCCCACCTCTCCCCTTCCCCTACCCCTTCCCGAGAGGCTTTGGAGGCTGCCCTCCTCAACTGCTCCTCGCTTGAGTCCCAAATGGCTCTGGTGAAACGGGCGAGAGACGGGGCCTCGTCATGCGGTGTCCCGGACTAGGGACGCCGATCATGTAGCGGGGCCACTCTGTGGCTCCCAAACTCTATTTCACTAAATAAAAGTTTTCACCACCACCACTACCACCTAGTCGCGTTTAAGCTGCGAAACCAATGGAGCGGGAGCTTGGAAAGCAGAGGGAAGGCGCATAACTGCGCTCTTGGAAGAGTGGAAGCCTCAATCGTGCTTTAAGCTACGTGGCGGTAGTGACAGACGTGCGCTGCATGCGTTGGCATTGACAACGTTATACCATTTTAAGGAAAGGAAATGTGCATAACTGGCTCCCTGGTTCAGTGGACGCCTGAATCGCGTTTATACGTACAGCCTTTGCCAAAAGTAACCAGGCTGCACGGTTTGCTTCTCAGTCGTATATTAAAGCTATTATGCCAGCCCACAAGCTCTAAATCTATGTATGGTGAGGAGGACCCCTGTCCTCACCTTCAAGAAACTTTTTGATCTTTAGGGAAGCCGTAAAGGCTCTACTATACGAATGTGAAGCAAACCTTGCAGCCTGGTTACTTTTGGCAAAGATTGTACGTGGGGTGATGAGAGAGAAATGTGGGCTGCAGGCATCGACAGCGTTGTGCCTGAAACGCGGCGCTGAAGCCATAGGCCGTCAGCGTTCATTGGCGTTCACAACGTTTTACACTCCGATCACTTTAAGTAAAGCAAGTGCGCATAAATGGCTTCCTGAGCCAGCGGACGCCTGAATCGCGTTTATAGGCACCCTGCAATGCAGTTTGACCTAAGGCCCCTGTATGTTCCAAAGGTAGCGCAAACCATTGATCAAATAGGAAAGGAGCATTTCCTCCCCGCCCTCTATCCCTCTCCTTACTTATTCGCCGTTTTCTGCTCTCCCATTGGACGAGGCCTCGTACGTGACGAAGAACACGCGCGGCTTTCGTTATCGCTATAAGTTATCGCGGGAAAACGGCGCCATTAGTGAGCGTAGAAACACTGCGACACGTGTGCGCTGTGCGTGAGCGTAGGCTTTCTACATTTTTGAGCCCAGCGCGTCTTACCTTGCGTACGAACAGCCTTGTGAAAATGCGCCCAGAACAGTCGCGTTTCAAGCAAGCGCTTCAATGCACCGCATATGCGATACGAAATGAAGCGGGCGGTAGCGGCCGCGCACGTCGCTCACTAATGGCGGCCGAGAGGGAAGGGCGAGGAGAAAACGGCGAGGAGAGGAGGAGTTTGCTGTGTTGTGTTGTGTTGGGTTTTATGGCGCATAAGCGACTGAGGCTATCATGCGCCAAGCTCAGGGTATCGAAAATTGTTTTATGTAGGATGTTATACAAAAGTCTAAATGAACGGCGGTGTAAAGGGCCTAAAAAGTTAATTCATGCAACCTAGTAAAAATATAAGACAAAATTTTAAAACTGACTTATGGTAAAAGCTTTAAAGGGGTTCGGTAACCTCAGCAGCCATCCTTGGCTGAGCAAGGATCTCGAGGCCCCGAACCGATGGGATAGGGACCTCAGCCATCTGCTCAGGAGTGAGAAAGTGGCTGGGGTGTTTCAAAAACAAATAAGGCAATAGGTTAAAATTTATAGTTTATCGAGAAAACCAGCTTCTCTTAAAAAGCTAAAAACGAAACTTATATCTACAAATGCATTGTCACCCAAGATTAGCATTGGATGGAGAGGAATGTGTTCATTATAAAATTGAGGGAAGTGCTTTTTTCTTAGTGTTTCGAGTTCTGAACATGATATTAAAATATGGATTAGTGTGAGTTCGTCTCCACATGTTTCGCAAAGAGGTTTGTCTTGTTTCGTCATTAGGAAGTTATGTGTCAGGTGTGTGTGTCCTATGCGGAGCCGACATAAAATTACCTCCTTAAAACGCTCCTGGTGCGTACAGGTCTTCCGTTCCCCTAGAACAGGTTTTACATAATGCAGCTTGTTGTTTATTTCATTGTCCCAAGTTGTCTGCCATTTAGCTTTCAAGTTAGAATGTATTAATTTCATGCAGTCTCTATACGGTGTACTGACTTTTTTGATTTCGTGACTGTGAGCTTCTGCAGCGTACAAGTCGGCTCTTTCATTTCCAACTATTCCAATATGGCTCGGCACCCAGCAGAATTTGATTGTGTGCCCCTGTGTTGTGATTTTTTCTATGTTGTGTATTATGCTCCCTATTAATGGTTCAGCTGCATTTTGCGGATGTAAAGCGGTGAGCAGGCTGAGTGAATCTGTGTAGATGATGCTGTTTTCGATACTGTTACTTAATATTCTATCAACAGCTACAGAAACAGCATAACATTCGGCGGTAAAAATGGACGTACAGTTTGGCAGTCTTACTATTTTTTTCCAGTCTCCTTGTACTACCGCACTTCCTACATAATCCGCTGTTTTTGAGCCGTCTGTTTAAAATTCTGTGTGGTGAGCATATTTTTCTTGCAATGTCAAGTATTCCTGTAGAATGTGTTCGCGCGGCGTTTGTTTTTTCTGAAAACGCGTTTATGTAAGGTCACATACAGTGGGCAGGCTGTACCAAGGGGGCAGTGGGTCGTGCATTGAGGTGATGTCAGGAAGGGTATCTAGTAATCCTAAACTCTGACAACTATCCTCGAAGCGTAATAGTAGAGGTCTGATTGACTGGGGTCTGTTGTTGAACAGTGTTATGGAGGTGCACTTTGTAACTATGGAATATCAGAGGTGTTTCGGTAGGGAACGGATTTTCAGGACGTATGCGCAAGTGAGCATTGTTCTTCTATCTGTAAGGTTTGGTTTGGTTTATGGGGTTTAACGTCCCAAAGCGACTAAGGCTATGAGAGACGCCGTAGTGGAGGGCTCCGGAAATTTCGACCACCTGGGGTTCTTTAACGTGCACTGACATCGCACAGTACACGGGCCTCTAGATTTTCTACTCCAAAGAAATTCTAGCCGCCGCGGCCGGGTCTATCTGTAAGGGAGGGTTCATTGGTTTCTACATAGAGACTACTTATGGGGGATGTTCTATATGCACCAGTTGAGAGACGTAAACCAAGGTTATGTACTGTGTCCAGTCTCTTCAGATATGATGGCCTCGCAGAGCCATACACAACGCATCCATAATCTAGGGTGGAGCGTACTACAGACCGGTATATTTGCAAAAGACATTTTCTATCAGATCCCCACCGCTTTCGTGACAGTATTTTGAGTATATTCAGGGATTGGGAGGCTTTCTTTTTGATCATACGTATGTGTGGCAGAAATGAGAGTTTCTTGTCAAATGTTACGCCCAAAAATTTATGTTCATGTTTTACTGGAAGTACAGTGTCATTTAAATGCAAGGTGGGATCAGTCTGCAAACCTCTTTTGAGCGAGAAAAGGACAGCAACTGTTTTTTGTGGGGAGAACTTAAACCCATTTTTGTCTGCCCAAACTGAAAGTCGGTTTAATGTCAGTTGTATCTGTCGTTCACAGGTTGGTAGGCTGGACGATGTACATGCTATTTGAAGGTCATCGAACATATAAAGAATGCATCATGGACTTTGGAAATATCTTGGCTATGGAATTTATTTTCACGAGAAAGAGGGTAGTACTCAAAATACACCCCTGCGGAACCCCATTCTCCTGAACGAATTTTTTGGAAAGGGTGGAACCTAGGTGTACAGGAAAGGAACGCTCAGAAAGGAAGTCTTTTAAGCAGTTCAACATCCTTCCGCGGTTACCTAGGTCTGCTAGGTCACGGAGTATGCCAAACCTCCAGGTGGTGTCATAAGCTTTCTCCATATCAAAAAATATTGCTAGGCAGTGTTGTTTATGTATGAATGCTTCTCTAACTGTATTTTCCAGGCGGACGAGATGGTCAGTTGTTGAACAAGATTTTTTGAAACCACATTGGTGGATGTCGAGAAGTTCACTGGTTCTAAGGACAAACATCAGCCTAATGTTAACAACGCTTTCGAACGATTTTGCGAGGCAGCTTGTGAGGGCTATGGGCCTGTAACTGTTGAGGGAGGTTGGTGGTTTTCCGGGTTTCAAGAATGGTACAATAATGGCCTTTTTCCATGCTTCAGGTATTTTTCCTGACATCCATATTTTGTTGAAAAAACTCAAAAGTGCTTCTACAGACGGCTGAGAAAGATGTGCTAGCATTTGATAATGAATTTGATCAGGGCCGGGCGCGGTCTGTTTGCCAGCAGATAAAACTCTGTTTATTTCATGAATTGTAATGAAACTATTGTATGCTTCATTTGTGCAGGCGCTTTTAGGGAGTCTTTGTTTTTCAGATGTGTTTTTGTATTGTAGAAATTCTTGTGTGTAGTGTGAAGAGCTGGAAATGTTAAAGAAATGTTCGCCTAAGATGTCTGCTTGTTCCTCTATACTTGTTTGTACACCAGGTGTTGTTAAAAAAGGAATTGTGAATGGTGAAAAGTTGCCATTTAGTTTTCGAACCTGCTCCCACAATTTTTTAGATGGGATCCGACTGTTGATAGATGAAACATAATTCTGCCATGAAGCTTTCTCGGCACTGCGACGGACGTACCGAGCTTTAGCTTTTGCCTTTTTAAAATTTAAGAGATTTTCATGTGTCGGATACCTGCGGAATTTACCCCAAGCTCTATTTTGCTGTGTTTTTGCTTCTTTACAGTCATTTGTCCACCATACTTTATGGTTTTGTCGCGCCACTCCTGACGACTGAGGAATAGCTGTGAGTGCGGCAGTTATGATGCAATTAGTGAAATTTTCATTTATTTGGTCAATGGTGAGATTTTCTAAAACTCTATTTTCTAAGGTTGCCTTTGCTCTAAAAAGTGACCAGTCGGCGAGGTGAAGCTTCCAGCGCCGTGGCCTTGTGGGGATTATTTTCGGTGGGGATGTTAAAGTGATTAGTATAGGCAGGTGATCGCTGCCATATGGGTTGTCAATGACGTCCCAGTTAAAATCATTAAAAACAGAAGGTGAGCTAAAAGACAAATCTAAAAAGGTCATTTTCCCCGAGGCAGGGGAGCAGTAGGTGGCTTTTCCTGTATTTAAAAGACATACATTGTTTGTGAGGATAAAATCTTCGATTATTTGACCCCTAGAGTCACAGCGCTCACTTCCCCAAAAAGGGGAGTGAGCGTTAAAATCCCCGACTACTAGATATGGTTCTGGAAGTTCATCAATCAGGCCTTGTAGATCGTGGACTGTTAGTGTGAGATGTGGAGGAATATATACAGAGCAGGTTGTAATTGTTTTGTAGCTGACAAAGCTGACTGCAACTGCCTCAAGTTTTGTTTTGAGTCTGATCTCTTGAGCAGGGACGCCGCTTTGTACGACAATCGCGACGCCTCCCGAGAGTCTATTTGCCGTCTCACGATCGCGTCTAAAATTTTTATAATGCTTCAGGATGTTCATATGTTGCGGACCTAGATTGGTTTCCTGGAGACATAAGGCTACGGGTGACATTGACCCTAAAATGTTTTTTATGTCATCGTAATTTCTCAATATTCCTCTACAGTTCCACTGAACTAGAAAACCCATGTTTATGTTTTGGGGTAGGAGCAACGAGAGGTTTACTTGTGCTCTGGGGCCGTTATGGTGGCCCTGCCTTTTTTCCGCTCAAGAGAGCTGTTCCGCCGCTGTAAAGCAGGCGGGCTGGGAGTTTGGTCCAGCACCTCGGAAGAGGTGCTGGACGACCGCGAAGAAGCCGCGGGTGTGTGGGTGTCAGGCCTCCCCCGACAGGGGGAAGTCCTGCGGGATGCTGGCCCATGGGCCGGCACTCCCTGGCTTGTAGTTGGCAGAGCAGCTTTCGCTGTCTCTGCCTGGGGCGTGGATGGCACTGCCACAGGCGCGGTGGAAGTGGCCGCGGCAGGTGCAGGAGTGCTGTGTGGTGCTACGCCCCTGCGCACCACATCAGCGAAGTTTGGTTTCGCTGTGAAAGAGAATGTATTTGTCAGTGGAAAACGCCTTCTGGCTTCTTTAAATGAAATATTTTCTTTGGTCTTTATGGTGATGATTTCTTTCTCCTTTTTTCCAGGACGGACATGCCCTGGAGTACGCAGCGTGGTCTCCTTCGCAGTTTGCGCAGAGTAGGGCTGCGTCACATTCCTCTGAAGGGTGGTCTTTTGAGGCGCATTTCGCGCACGTTTTGCGGCCGCGGCAACTCTGTGAGCCGTGGCCGAACCTCTGACAATTTAAACAGCGTCGGGGATTGGGCATGTAGTGCCTGACGTTGACTTTTAAGTATTCAACTTCGATTGTTTCGGGCAAGCTGCTGGTGTTGAATGTGAGGACCATGTGTTTGGTACCTATTTCCTTGTTATCCTTGCGGATTTTGATCCTGTGGACATCGATTACATTTTGATCAGAAAGTCCTTGAAGCATTTCAGTTTCTGTAAGATGGATAAAGTCACCCTCTGAAATAACGCCTTTGACTGTGTTGAGAGATCGGTGGGGAGTCACGGAGACAGAGATGTCCCCTATAGATGTAATGTTTGGAAGTTTCGAGCATTGGATGCTGTCACGCAGTTCGAGCAATAAGTCGCCACTGGCCATTTTTGAAACCTTGTAGCCAGGGCCCAAGGTATCTGTCATGCATTTGGACACAATGAATGGGGATATTATTCTGGCTTGTTTTTCTTCAACTTGACTGTGAATTACGTGAAACTTTGAGAATGTCGGTTTCTTCTTTGCAAAGAAGTCTGCTGCTTCGTTCCGCCCTCTTTTGAGAGAGCGATCAGGTTTGGAAAGGGGGGGAGCCATAAAAAATTTAGTTCTGTCGGTCATGGTGCCAGCCACCCACCATGGAGTCCAACAAGGGGGCGCGACAGGAACTTGAAAGAAAGTCCTGCCCACGCCAGCTGTACACCTTAACTATAACCTAATATGACTCAACTCAGGGTAGTTGGTCACACACGGTTAACCCTCGCCGCCAGGAAAAAAGGAAAAAACTAAGAAGGAAGGAGGATACAGGAAAGTTGTTAGAAAGGAAATAGGAAAGTGAAAGATGGAGGGGAGGACAGGAAAAGGCGACTGCCGATTTCCTCCGGTCGGGTCAGGCCGGAGGTGCCGTCTACAGGAAGCTGGGGCCAAAGCGGTGTGTTGCCTCCGCCGAGGGGCCTTAAGGGTCCAAACGCTCGGCATCGGCTCAACCACCAGGATCCCCTTTTCCCCGGACACGGCGATGCCACGCACGGCTAAGCGCGGATGCTCGGGTCCGTGGTGACGCATTGTTCACCATCATCCCCCTGCGGGGATGTCCCTGCGGATGTTCGGGTTAACCCCGTGGTGTCGCCACTCACCAACGTCTGCATGCTGCAGACGCCTCCCTGCGGGGAGGAGGAGTTTGAGTTACTCTGGAAAAATACAGCGACCTTAATTTGACCCCATGGTTTTACCCATGGTTTGACCGAACAGGTGGTCTTTAAGGAAATTAAAGTGATGCGATGTGATGTGGCACCCTCTGGCGGCCCATGCCAGAAGCTCTAAGGCGTTCGCGTGGTGGGGCTTTGCATTGCTGCAGTTAATTACCGTGGGATTTCTGGGCTTTTCTCTGTCGCGTGCGAAGTAGGTGCGCCTATTTCTGCAGTTTAGGACTCGACGGCATCGGCGGAACCGTGCAACCACTCCCCTGTCAAAGATGCGAAGAAAAGTGGGCGCCGGTATTGCGCTGTCAAACACTGCCTCAGTCGCGAAGGGACGCCGGGCGTGTATCTGTACGGCTTTCCGTCCAAGCCTCGGAAGAAAACAAAGTGGATTACCGCCGTGCGACGAGTCGCGTAAGTGAACTCCTATTTGTAAACGGTAATTTCTGCACGTTACGAAAGTAGCCAGGCTCATTTTTCAGTTGGCTCAATCGGATAACAGTTTTGTTTGTCAGGGTACGAGTAGTTTGCACGAGACGGCATATCGTCCTGTCGAAATAAAGAAAGTGCACCATGACCTTTGGCACGAGTTCGCGACGCACTGTGCTTCGTCTTTTGTGGCGTTTGATTGTTTTCTGAGGATGAGGACCAAACTAAGATAAACTTAAGATAAACTTTATTTTCCATCAAAAAAAGATGGAGGGAGACGGGGCTAAAAGCTGCAACCGCAGCTTGACTGGTCCCCGCCCCCCTATACGGAAACTACTCATGTCAACCGCAAGTACTACGAAAGAAGCCGTCCTCCGTTTTGGTCGCGCTTTATTTTGTCGGTATACTACACGCTCTTCGCGGTGGTGGGTGGTTCATGCCGGCGGACAAAATCTGCAGAGAATGTTTGCTACATTCGCATCAGTGCGAAAGCTCGGATTCGTGCTACGCAGAAGGCGGCGATGCGCGGGCAGTGCCGCGGGACGGAGTGCTCGCGCTAGGTCAGCTGCGGACATGCAAGAGACGATTTTTCGGGTCTTAGAAGGTTTAAACATTAGCTTTCCGAAGCAAGTGGCAT
Organism: Amblyomma mixtum; assembly: GCF_055824585.1. Taxonomy (NCBI): domain Eukaryota; kingdom Metazoa; phylum Arthropoda; class Arachnida; order Ixodida; family Ixodidae; genus Amblyomma; species Amblyomma mixtum. The sequence continues at coordinate 174,131,273 of NC_143016.1, forward strand.
ATACCTAAAGAGTGGAAGAGCAAATTCCTTGCGCTTCCGCTTCCAAAAAACATGCACCCGGAGCATCATCATGCTAGACGAGTGGCGAAGAGCAAGAAGATGAACGAGTGCTATTCAACAGAAGAAGGAGCCTTCTTCGTGGACGCTGCGGGTCCTGTACAAGGAATATCAACAATCTCAGTGGTGCACCAAATGCAGGTCGCGGACGGGCTTTCAGTTCGTAACGGGGATACACAGGCTGTGGAGGAAGTAGCGATAGCCTTAGCCGCAACGCACTCCGCATCGAAATACAGTTACAGATTCCCAGGCGGCTTATAGAAACTATATGCGTGGCAGAATCACGCCGCTAGCCTGCAAAAATTCTTAGTCATTGTAGGACTTCAGCTGAAAGGAAGGAATTAATATGGGTACCAGGTCACCACGGAGTTGAAGGAAACGAGCGCGCACATGCTTCGGCCCGAGCTTTTCTTCCCCGGCATCCTTCTACGTCCTCCCTTCCTGATTCTGACTGCCCTTCTCCATTAACAACATTTTCACAAATATTACAACATTTGCGCCTTGAAAGGCAGACACTCCCGAGACCCGCTAAGGGTCTCAGTAAATCAGAGGAATGTCACCTTCGCAGGCTACAAACTATGTCTTCTAATAATCCAGCTACGCTTCACGCCATATTGAGCCCGAGTCCTTTTCGTCACAGTGCAAATTTTGTGGCCAGACGGCAAACTTATACCATATGGTATGAGCTTGTCAGAAAAATGACAGCATTGACATCATAAATCAGCCAACGCGGGAGGGCTGGGAGGCGGCCCTGTCCAGCGCGGACCTCGAGGAACAACGAGCCCTCGTCGCCAGAGCACGGGCAGCGGCTCTTGCCAACGGCGTCCCGGACTAGGGACCCGATCAGCCTTCCCTTCAACTAAGGCATTGTGGCTTTTAATAAATGTTTTCATCATCATCATCCGCTCAGAACTATCGGATTGGTGCCAAGTAGAAGGCGGTGAGCTAGCAGTGTCGCGAGACGGAACGCTCGCGCAAGCCCAGCTGCGAACAGGCAACACGACAATGGACGAGTTTTCTCGGGGTCGGTACCCATCGAATTGCTGCTTACGCACTAAAAAACGCCCAGTGCCTGGCGCTGTCGGGCGCTTAATGTGCGCTGTCGCTGTTCACTCATGCGAATTATCCCGACCTGTTTATTTATTAGTACGTAATCTCCTGTCTATTCTTAAACTGATATATTGTCCCGCACTCAAGCAGGGGAGAAAACAGTGTGTGTGTGAAGTCAGTAATACCTAAATAAATAATTTGTATGCATATAGCGTGTTTTCTTGTTTTAATAATGACGCTTTCGTTGGTTTACTCAGCTACATATGTTGCAGCAGATTGATGGTAATAACTCGTTTCAGTTTTGGGGACTGCTCAAGCTGTCAGCCGAATAAGGATTCAAGGGTGTGCCCCAAGCATTTTGTGAACGGCGAAAAAAAGCACATTTGAAAGCCACCCTGGCTATGTATGTACCTAAAATAATCCCGAGAATGTACAAAAGGCGTTCCACTTTGCCTTCTGCTCAGCTGGCTATAGATTTAACAGGTAAGCATGTGCTACTTGGGCTCTAGTTGGCTGTGAAAGCTGGGGCTTTTAGATGCATGTCTTTTTTATTTAGCTTTAGCGTAAAGCGGTTTGTCTCTGCCATGAAATCTGAATGTGTGCGTGCACCAAAACAAAAGCTGTGTGTGCTGACAAGTAAGAGTTAGTGTGTGCAGGTGGGAACAGCGGCACTCTGGGTCATCTGACCCTCCTGCTGGCACTGCATCACCTGCTGGCCTCGATTCAGCTTTTTCCCACACAGCTCAGGCAGCAGCTAGGAGGCAATGGCACCAGCAGAATACTCGTCGAGGCCGTAGACAGGCTTGAATCCACAATGGAGAACCCGCGACATTGCGGGTAGCTTGCGCTTTCCGGCTGCCGCCGAGCGCAAAACAAAAGAAAAAAACGCCTCGAGCACTTGCGGTGAAACGTTGATGATGTTCGTAACTTCACGGTCAGAAGCAACGACGAAAAGAGGCGCTGCAACGGTGCCAACACATGATGGAGTGCCTGCGTGGTTGGTGACTCCTTCTTTGACCAAATATTTAGGGGAATCCCCCAAGGTGGAGTAGATTTGTAATAAGGGAGTAATTACTCATTGACGTCTTACTCCCTTGAGTAATTACTCCCTTATTACTCCTCCTTTGGTGGCGCAGATGTCGGCGCGCTGGTGGCGCCGACCGATGATTGCAGGATAAGTACCGTACATTGGTGCAGCCAACGTGCACTAAGTCGAGCATATATGCATCTATTTCTCCGACCACAAAGCTTCCTTCGGGACAATCAAGAACTTTTAGTGGAGTGTTTCTTGAAGAAGGAACATGTGTGAAAAATAACAATTAATTTAATAGACGATATGCAAAATTGCTTGGCGGTCTGGCAACACCGTGCCCACAACTTCCGGTTTCCATCTTGATTCGGTCGAGCTCGTCGACATGGAGGAAGAAAAAACTTTTTTCCTCCATGCTCGTCGAGCTGGTGCATCGTTTGCTATGCGTACTTTCTTCTTGCGAGTGGAATTTCAACAGGCAAGCTTCAGAAGCTGCGTTGTTTTCACTGCTGATCTTTGACCAAATGTGTAAGTGCTTTCAATAAGCGCCAGCTTACTATCTCCAACCGCGTCCTCAGCTTCGCTTGAAGTCTGGCGCTGATGATCGCAATAATCGGCACTCGAAAGTGGGTTGGAAAGTCGAACCGCGACCGTGTGCTGTTGTCGTTTTAATGCTCGCATTAAAGCTCCAGTTCAAACATCACGCATTATCATGGCTATTTTATTCCCAGGTGGACGCGAATTCATCTGGTAGGGTAGCGAGCGATTATTTTGCATTTTGCGGTGAGTGCGCACGTGTGTTGACAAACTTCTGTGACAGTACTTCGTGCCGACGCCAGGAGCTTCGTGCATTGCAGTATAATCACACAAGACCCTCTACCAGCTGCGTAATTCGATTCCTTTACTGTATTGTGCAATGCGCATCCGCGGTTTTCAACGTCACCGTTTCAGAGCCCGGCGTCGGTTGATTTTCGCCACAATTCGTTGAAACCGCGTCCTGCTTAAGACGCAGTCAGTCAGTCGACATTAACAAGAGGAAAGTAGGCACGTACATATAATTCAAAATATTGTAAGCAAAGACGCAGCTTTTTTTTTTCAGATAAGCACTGAGCCACCGCGGCGGCTTGATTAGAGAAATATGCTACAGCTGTAGGTGCATGCACGGACTCGATACGCTGGTCAAGCTGTGTGTGCAGGGGCGAAATTAGCATGTTCGGTTGCTTCCGAAGCTTAATTAGCTTACTCCCAAACTTAGACAAATGGCTTTGTTACGAAGCAAGCTGTTGGAGCTTGCCACAACGGTAATAAAATCTGATGGCCTAAAGCGTTTTCAGAACACTGTTGCACGTACTTTCTAGCTTAGAAATGCGTCTCTCCTTCATAATAAATTATCTGTATTATTCGCTTCTTTTTTTTTTAGATTTTTGTCGCCGCAGATATCGAAGGTATAGGAATCCTCAAGAAATAAAGCATTCGCACCTCAGTTTCTATACGTAGGGTGTATTGCTTCACAAAGACTCCTTAACGCGCATAACATGCATATGCGTATGGTCCAGAGAATTTGCTCGCCCTTCTAAAGCTAATTGAACACGGGAAAAACTTAACTGAACACGTAGCAAACTAAGCAGTAATCGGCATATGGTTTTTCGAGTGAACTTATTTCGCCACGGCACGAGCGATTGGCCCGCTCAAAAAAATTACCTTCTCTATTACGTTGTTCAAGTATGCGTCTATATATATTCACGCCCGACCGGAGAGTTGATAAATGCACGAAATCGGCTTCTAATTTTGATCAGAGACAACAAAGGCTGTGGTCCCTATCTTAATTTAAACGCAAATCACCTCGAGAGATTTGTCAAAAATCCGCGTGCTGACACATGATACCTCGCATGGCGTTTTGTATTGCTAAAACGTTGGGACGGAGTAAAAAAATAGAAAAGCGAAAAGCTGGAATGCACCTAGTTCTGGCACGCATCGTAGTGTCTTTTTCACAGTGGAGCGGGTAGCGCAACACTGTATCGGCATTTTACTTTTCAAACGAAGCGCAGCCGTTTCAACCCAACGCTGGGCAGCGGTTTCGTTTTCTGTACCGTACCAACATGGAGGACTTAGTTCTCGGAGCGCCGAGAGATGGCGATGCGCATTTCGCATATCGTCTATTAAGTTGTCTGTAATCGTACACACGTCTTGCTGGAATTCTTTGCCTAAATCTATCGAAAAGCTGAAACAGCTGATGAGCTGCGCTCAAATTTCGCATTAGGAAGTAACGCAATCGTACCCATTTTTTTTTTTTCATTTTCGCATAGTACCGCGTGTTCCGTATTTATCTGTCCCTGTTACGAAAAATTCCGCTGCGCAATCTACTGAACTATATGGGCTCAAAACGCCGACTACAAGGTACCTTATGATGGTCTTCGTCTTTCGATAAGTGATTTAACATCTAAACTTGCCTGCTTTTTCGGGAATCGGCGAAAAACTGCATTCAGCTGCGGCAGAACTTTTCGTCCAAGCGAGCAAAGAAGCCACTTTGACAGGTTGCGCCATCTGGCGAGCGGTGAGGCAACCGATGTCACGGCTTGGGGCTGGAATGCGCACCTCGCGCGGTTTCTTGGGATGTGCGTGTCGTCTGCTCCTTGAAATTAACACCGCTCGCCAGATGGCGCAGTCTGTCAGACTGGCTTCTTTGCTCGCCTGGACGAAAAGTTCTGCCGCAGCCGAATGCAGTTTTTCGCCGATTCCTGAAAATGTAGGCAAGTTTAGATGTTAAATTACATATCGAAAGACGAAGACTATCATAAGCTACCTTGTAGTCGGCGTTTCAGCCCATACAGTCCAGTAGTTTGCGCAGGAGAATTTTTTCTAACACGGACAGATAAATACGGAACAGGCGGTAGAACTACATTTTTTTTCTGTTTTGATAACACGTCGTTGAAGCTGGCTCAGAGGCTCGTGCGAGTCTACATACGTTTGCTTTCCTACATCAGACTGCGGACTGCGTCTGTGGGGTGTAACGGAGACTCGAATGTCCCCAAATGACAGAATTTTTGAAAGGCTAGGAACTTGAAGTTTATCACAGATCTCTAGGAGCAAGTCTCAGCTAGAATAAAGTTTTTTCTAAATAAAGCTTTTCTCTCTCTCTCTCTCCGCTAGCTAGTTTGGTCACCATGCAACTGGGGCCCAAGGCTTCTTTCAAGCATTTCGCAACTATGAATGGGGATATTTTCCTTGATGCTTTTTCTGGATCTTCACTGTGGACAACAGGGTATTTGGGATAGACATCTTTTATTTTTTGAAGAAATTGTTTCCTTACATCGGTCCGCCCTCTCTAGAAAGGGTGTTCATTTGATGAGAGAGGGTTAGCCACAGAATATGCATGCTTTTCGGCTACGGTGCCAGCCACCCACCCTGGAGCCCAACAAGGGGACGGGGCACGAACTTGCAAGCAAGCCCTGCCCAAACCAGCTGCACACCTCAATTAAAACCAAATATGATGCAACTCGGTGCACTTGGCCACACAAGGTTAACCCTCGCTGCCAGGAAAAAAGGAAAAGCCTCGAAGGGAGGAGGAGACAGGAGAGTTGTAAGAAAGAAGATAGGGAAGTGAAAGATGGAGGGGAGGACAGGAAAGGCGACTGCCGATTTCCCCGGTCGGATCAGGCTGAAGGTGCCGTCTACGGGAAGCTCGGGCCAAAGTGATGTGTTGCCTCCGCTGTTATAGTTGACGGTACCTCCGCCGAGGTGCCTTAAAGATCCAAATGCTCGGCACCGGCTCAACCACCAGGATACCTTTTTCCCAGGACACGGCGATGCCACGCACGGCTAAGCGCGGGTGCTCGGGTCCGTGGTGACGCACTGCTCACTATCATCTCCTTGCGGGGATGTCCCTGCGGATGCTCGGGTTAACCCCGTGGTATCGCAACTCACCAACTTCTGCACGCAGCAGATGCCCCTGCGGGGAGTTTAAACAGTGAATCTGAGTTACACTTAAGATCTTTCGCAGCTATAGTGGGCAACACAGCCATGTACACAACAGCCCCTCATTGCTTGATCCCACACAGCAGAAGCTCACGTCAGGCAAAGTGGCATTGCCCAATGGGTGAAACTGACCACTTTCGCCCTAGTTAAATTTTGCGTGTTTCAACTGTTCCGCGCCACATTTCTTTTCCCGATTAGAGACGCCTCGTTACGCGTTGCAGCCTTTTTTTTTCCAATACAGCCACCTCGGTGCATATCGTACCTTCAGCATAATGCTGTCAGAGGTAGGATGTTTTGTCCACCCGACGAGAAGCATATGAACCGATGACGTAGGCCGGGAGAGCTGTAATCGTCCCGCTATTGATCACTCCAAAGGGAGTCGAATGTGCAAACCTGCCTGGCCACATCATAATAATTTGCTGAGGGCTTTCTTCAGAACGTACCGACGGCAAAGACGTTTCCCAGAAAGGCAGCCACATTATTTAGGCGCTCTACAGGCAAGCGAGTATGGCTTGGTTTATGGGTTTAACGTCCCAAAGCGACGCAGGCTATGAGGGACGCGGTAGTGAAGGGCCCCGGAAATTTCGACCTCTTTAGCGTGCACCGACATCGCGCAGTACGGGCCTCTAGAATTTTACCTTCATCGGTTACATGAATGCGACAGAAGTTTACCCCAGTCAACTTTTAGAGGTTTTGAGAAGGAAAGGCATGGCACGTCCTCTACTCTCGTCTTCGACGTTTATGCACTTTCACTCAAGAAGTGGATTGCTTCTGTCGCATTCATCAGGGAAGCCATTGAGGAAATATGACCACCTGGTTTCAGCCGTGTCCTCAGCTGTCCACCCCAGAGCAATCTGGCGACGGATCGTTTGGAAGAGAGATTTGCCGTTATTACTGCGTGGAGTTCCCTCCTTACGGTGCAGTAATAAGACAAAAGGGGCCCCAGAGAATGTTTGAAAAGCGGGTGTTAACTTCGCAAAAATAGTTATATTTTGCAGGTCATTCTCGCGCTACTGCCATACCCGAAAAACTTGGGGCCTTGTGCACAGTCCTTACACTTGAACAACAAATGCAGCTTAATTTTACGAAATTACGCAACCCTGGTACCCTATAAATTATGACTACGCCGTCCTTTTTCAGTGCAGTTAGCGGGGGACCAGAACAGCCCATCATAACTTTTCGAATTCCGTGTAGCCCGAGCGACTGCACCGCGCATAACACGCACTAAAATTGCCAGAATATTATTGCCACGAGGGGAACAACTATGCACTGCGTATTTCTAGCTCAGTCGCATTTCATCCCCCACGTAACCGCGTACGAACCACGCCACACGCATAGAGCGCACCCCGCAGGGGCGTCTGCTACATGTTGGTGAGTTGCAACATCACGGGTTCCTGGGTATACGCAGAGACATCCCCGCAGGGGGATGATGGTGAGCAGTGCGCCACCACGGACCCGAGCACCCATGCTTAGCTGTGTGTGGCATCGCCGTGTTCGGGGAAAAGGGGATCCTGGTAGATGAGCCGATGTCGAGCGTTAGGACCCTTAAGGCCCCTTAAGGGGACCCTTAAGGCAACGCATCACTTTGGCCCCAGCTTCACATAGACGGGACCTCCATCCTGACCCAACAGGGGGAAATCGGCAGTCGCCTTTTCCTCTCCTCCCCTTCATCTTTCGCTTTCCTATTTTCCTTCTCGCAACTTTCCTGTCTTCTCTTTTCTTACTTTTCCTTTTTTCCAGGCTGCGAGGGTTAACCTTGCCTGACGAACTACCCTGAACTTCATCATATTTGGTTATAGCTGGGGTGTACAGCTGGGGTGAGCAGGACTTGCGAGTTCCTGTCCCGTCCCCTCGTTGGACTCCATGGTGGGCAGCTGGCACCGTGGCCGAACAATACTGCCACCTAGTATTGCCAGGTGGCGCATACGAAGTAGGGCGACGACGACGAAGTAGGGCTCGCGCCGTGTGGAGTCTGTCGCTGTTGTTGCCCCAGCTTGCCTGGCCTTCCCTTTCGTGCCTACTAATAAACCCCCCTTCGTCAGCAAGTACGTTACAGTCTGGTGGAGGCGCTGGGTAAGATCCCTGTATATGTCTAATACTCCTCCGCATACCCTGGGCTCCAGTCCTTCGCTGGTGGACACCCCTGTGCACCGTGCTAGCCGGAGAAACCAAGGCCTACCTCCCGAACACGGGCTTTTGGAGTCTGCAAGAGCACCCACCCATCGACCTGTTATGCCAGCTGCAGCCTACTATACCTTGCAGAATCCGCGACTGCCCAAACCATTCCATGGCAGTCAGCTCGAAGACGTCGAAGACTGGCTGGTCGAGTTTGAACGCGTGGCCTCGTTCAACCAGTGGGACGACGCAGCCAAGCTTCGAAACGTCTTCTTTAGCCTGGAGGATGGGGCACGTACGTGGTACGAGAACCGAGAAGATGCGCTAACATCATGGCATGAGTTCCGCCGACGCCTGCTGGAGACCTGCACCAGCACGGATCGGCGAGAACGGGCTGAACGGGCTTTGCAGTCTCGCATTCAAATGCCGAATGAGTCTGTAGCCATGTACGTGGAGGATATGACTCGGCTCTTCCGGCGAGCTGACCCGGCCATGCCCGAAGAGAAAAAGGTGCGCCAACTCATGCGCGGCGTCAAAGAACAGCTATTTGCAGGCCTCGTGCGCAGCCCACCATCGACCGTCGCTGCATTCCTTGCCGAGGCCGCGACGATGGAAAAGGTTCTTCAACAACGTTCTGCGACTTACAACCGGCCCGTGCATGCTGCTGCAGTCACCGAATCGTTTGCCACCGCCGGGAGCCACCCTGACGATTTGCGCGAACTGATTCGCACCATCGTGCGTGAAGAGGTCCTCAAGTTTTGCAGCCCTTCGCAGTCTGCACTTGGTTCGCTTTCCGCTCTTGTTCGCGAGGAGGTGCAACAGGCGTTCAGGGGTCCTACCGTCGAAACACCACCTCTGCCGGGAGACTACAGCCGCCCCACCTATGCCGAAGTTGCGAGACGCCCGGCTGCAGCTTCGCCACCGCCGATTCCAGTAACGCCTCCTGCACCGCTGTCCCCAGTTCCACCAGTCCCGTATTTCGACGACCGCCGAGTGCACTTGCGGAAGGCCGATGTCTGGCGCACACCTGACAACCGGCCACTCTGCTTTCACTGCGGGGAACCAGGCCATCTCTACCGCAATTGCTCTTATCGACGACTCGGTCTGCAGGGCTTTCGCGCCGATTCGCCCAGACCCCGGTTTGGCCACCGGCCTCCAGCCATTGAAGACTTCCTCGCGGAACAGCGACTTTCAGCCCGTGCGCCGCATCAGCCGCGCTCATCTTCTCCGCGGCGCTCTTCCCCGAACCCGCACAGCTCCCCGCGAGCAGTACAGGGTCGCTCGCCGAGCCCTCGCCGGGAAAACTGAGACCAGCGACCTTCGGGGGCGAGGTCGCTGGGAGTCGCTGCGCTGAAGACCTCCCGCCGCCGCCGCTACGCTCCGACCGTGAACAGATAGTACCGTCATCTGACCAAGACAGCTGCGTTTCCTTGGACATACCTGTTCTTCTCGACGGTCACAGAGTCAGTGCATTAGTGGACACCGGGGCCGACTATTCAATTATCAGTGATAAATTGGCGACTCTTCTAAAAAAAGTCCTTACGCCTTGTTCTGTAGTGCATCTCCGTACTGCCGGTGGTCATCTCGTTACTCCAAAGGGTATTTGCACGGCTCGCGTTCAGATTCAGGGATCTACGTTCGTCGTCAGTTGTGTAGTTCTATGCAATTGCTCCCGCGATCTCATTATCGGCATTGACTTTCTGCGGGAGTATGGTGCTGTCATCGACCTCCGCCGACGAATCATCACCTTTTCGACCGGTAAAGCGACCCACCTCGCCGAATCTTGCCATCGCAGTGCCGCCCTTCGTGTTTCTGCAGACAGTGTCACGTTGCCGCCACGGAGCAGTGTTTTGGTTGAAGTCACTTGCAACGACTTGCATGACGCAGAAGCAGTCGCCGAGGCTAACCGTTCACTCCTGCTTAGTCAAGGCATCTGCGCCGCTCGCAGTCTACTGACGCTTCGTGGTGGCCGGTCTGCGGTCCTGGTCACTAATTTTTCTAATGAGTACCGGCACCTTTTTGCAGGAACGGCTATCGCTTCTGCCGAACCTGTTACCGATATTCCCGTTTGTTTTGCGTCCGCGGCAGCCGGCACTGACGAACCTTCCCTTGAAAACGTCGACATAAACTGCCACCTGTCTCGGGAGCAACGCCTGGCTTTGGAACAGCTGCTGAAGGAATACAAGTCGTGCTTCGCTTCCTCCTCGAAGGTTCGTCAAACACCCATCACGCAGCACCGCCTCATCACCTATGACGACGCTCGCCCTATACGACAGCAGCCTTATCGTGTTTCTGCTAAAGAACGGGCGGTTATCCAAACTCAGGTTCAGGAAATGCTTGACGATGGCGTTGTTCAACCTTCCCAAAGCCCGTGGTCTTCACCTGTAGTCCTTGTTAAGAAGAAGGACGGCACTCTCCGGTTTTGTGTCGACTATCGCAAACTGAACAGTGTGACCAAAAAGGACGTCTACCCGTTGCCGCGCATTGACGACTCGCTGGATAGATTACGGCGCGCTAAGTACTTCTCATCCATTGACTTAAAGAGCGGCTATTGGCAAATTGAAGTAGACGAACGGGACCGCGAAAAAACCGCCTTTGTGACTCCAGATGGCCTCTATGAATTCAAAGTGCTTCCTTTCGGTTTGTGCTCCGCCCCGGCTACGTTCCAACGGATGATGGACACCGTCCTCACAGGCCTCAAGTGGCAAAGCTGTCTTGTTTACTTGGACGACGTCGTAGTTTTTTCGGAAACGTTTGACCAACATCTCCAGCGCCTGCGGGCTGTCCTCGAAGCCCTCCGCTCGGCAGACCTTACCCTGAAGCCCCAGAAGTGTCATTTCGGTTACGAAGAGCTGAAATTTCTGGGTCACGTTGTGAGTGCTGAGGGAGTGCGGCCGGACCCCGAAAAGACTGCCGCCGTCGCTACATTCGTTTTCCCGTTCCGACCGACAAGAAAGCTGTCCAGCGCTTCCTGGGTCTCTGTGCGTATTATCGGCGCTTTATTGCGGACTTTTCCACGATTGCTGAGCCGTTGACGCGCCTCACCAGGAATACCACCTCCTTTGTCTGGACCACTGAGCAACAGACCGCTTTCTCTACGCTCCGCCAGCGCCTTCAAACACCTCCCGTTCTTGCGCACTTCGACGAAGATGCCGATACCGAGGTCCACACCGACGCCAGTAACATCGGTCTTGGCGCGGTCCTTGTTCAACACCAAGACGGCCTTGAGAGAGTTATCGCCTATGCTAGCCGTACTCTCTCCCGCGCCGAGAGCAATTACTCCACGTCTGAAAAAGAATGTCTTGCGGTCGTGTGGGCCACCATGAAGTTTCGCCCTTATCTTTACGGCCGCCCATTCAAAGTGGTCACCGATCACCACTGCCTATGCTGGCTGGCAAATTTGCGAGACCCATCTGGACGCCTGGCACGCTGGAGCTTACGGCTCCAGGAATTTGACATTACTATTGTTTACAAGTCCGGCCGCAGACACGAAGACGCCGACACACTGTCGCGTGCACCAGTTGATCCTGCCGACGCAGCGCCCGATGACGACAGCGGCTTCCTTGGTACTCTCACCGCCTCCGACCTACTGACTCGGCAGAGGGCGGACTCGGACCTTCGCCCTCTCATTGACGCCCTTGCAGGTAGTGATACGGCTATACCTCGCCACTTCTCTCGACGTCTTGGCTCCTTCTGTTTGCGGCAAGGTCTCTTGTACAAGAAGAACTCGAGAGGCAACGATAGACCTTACCTTCTCGTCATTCCAGCCGACCTCCGATCTGACGTTCTTTTCGCCTGCCACGATGAGCCCACGTCTGGCCACTTGGGCTTTTCACGTACGCTCGCCAGAGTGCGGAACATGTATTACTGGCCTGGACTTTCTGCTGATGTCAAACGATACGTTAAAAGCTGCCGAGAATGCCAGCGCCGGAAAACGCCCCCACTTAAGCCGGCGGGTTTTCTCAAGCCCGTTACTGCCCCTCGCGCTCCGTTCGACCAGATCGGCATGGACCTCCTCGGCCCTTTCCCCTTGTCGCAGGGCGGCAATAAGTGGATCATAGTTGCTACCGACTATTTGACTCGCTACGCCGAGACCAAGGCGATCCCTCGTGGCACAGCTTCAGAAGTCGCAGAGTTTTTCATGCACAACATCGTCCTGCGACATGGCGCTCCTTCGCACGTGATTACAGACAGAGGGACGGCGTTTACAGCGCAACTAATCGACCACATCTTTCGGCTGAGCTGCACAACACACCGCAAGACCACGGCCTACCATCCGCAGAGCAATGGCTTGACCGAACGATTAAACAGGACCCTTGCGGACATGTTGTCCATGTACGTAGATGTTCAACACAAAGCTTGGGATGAGGTCCTGCCGTATGTCACCTTTGCCTACAACACCGCCCTGCAGGAAACTACGCGCTTCTCCCCGTTTCGCCTTGTGTACGGACGCGAAGTCCAGAGCATGCTTGATGCCATGCTCCCATGCCCAGAGGATGACCAACTCGCCCCAGACGCCCAACAGTTTGCCCAACGTGCTGAAGAAGCCCGTCAGCTGGCCCGCGTGCACATCGGGCAACAGCAGAGCTCGGATGCGCGCCGTTACAACCTTCGCCACCGACAGGTTGACTACAAACCCGGTGACCAAGTCTGGGTGTGGACTCCTGTTCGTCGCCAAGGCTTGTGTGAGAAACTGCTCTCCCGCTATTTTGGCCCTTACAGAGTGGTACGGCGTGTGAGTGAGGTTAACTATGAAGTGGTTCCGGACGGTGCTGCGCAACCGCGACGCCGACAGCCCGACTCTGACACTGTGCACGTTGTGCGGCTTAAGCCGTACTATACACGGTGACGCAACCGTGCTGATGTTTTCGCCCGCTTCAGTTGCGGCAGTTTGCTTGTTTTTTTTATTTTTTGTTTCACCCTTACGTCGACAGCGACAGCGCTCTTTTTTTTTTCTTCATAAGGGGGGAATAATGCCACCTAGTATTGCCAGGTGGCGCATACGAAGTAGGGCGACGACGACGAAGTAGGGCTCGCGCCGTGTGGAGTCTGTCGCTGTTGTTGCCCCAGCTTGCCTGGCCTTCCCTTTCGTGCCTACTAATAAACCCCCCTTCGTCAGCAAGTACGTTACAATACAAATATTTCATGGCTACCGCTTCCCAACAAAGTGATCGGCCTCAATAAAGAGTGCGGACCAATGTGACAGCCTAGTACCTCCATAAATCCAAAGAAACTTAGCCGAAATTCCACAGTCTCCAAGGCGAAGAGAGATAAACCTGCCCGAACATTATCCCCATTCATGGTAGCTTTTTAAAAGTCTGACCGATGCCTTGGACACAGGTTACAAGTTAAAAAATATGCCCAGTGGCGACCTCCTACTGGAACAATTTCGAATTTTCCAAGCTCTCCACCATATTGTCAATTGGGGAAACCCCAGTCTTAATCACTGCATACCGATCCTTAAATACTGTCTGTGGTGCGATTTCTGCAACAGACTTCATCCACCTCACTGAGGAGGAGATCCTTGAGGGTCTCAGTGACCAGAATGTCATAAATGTGCATCGCATTAAAATAAGAAAAGAGGACAAAGAAATATCTACAAAGCATCTAGTACTCACTTTCAACTTGAGCACACTCTCGGAATCCATAGAAGCAGGTTACTTGAAAATAAATGTCTGTCATTACATACCAAATCCTTCAAGGTGTTTGAATTGTCAAAAGTATGGTCATGGGTCGCAAAGCTGTCGCGGCTACAAAACTTGCACTAAATGCGCCTCAAAACAGCATGCTTCTGAAAACTGTGAAGGAGCAGCACTTCGCTGCGCAAACTGTGAAGGTGGTCGACCCGCATATTCAAGGTCATGTCCCCCATAGAAAAATGAGTAAGAGATCATCACAATGAAGACAATTAAGACTTTCAAGGAAGTGAGAAGGCTCTTCCACGCGAAGAACACTTTCACCTTCTCCGAAAAAACAAACTTTGCTGATGTGGTGCGCAGGGTCGGTGCACTCCGGCATCTGCCCAGGCCACCTTCACTGGCTGCACTCGTTTTTCAGTCCCGGACTGTCCGGGACTACTTGCGGACTCGAGTCCGCTATTTGTTTTTCTCGGGTAGCCCGAAAGCTCCGCCCACCTGCCTGCGTCGCCATAGCAACGCGTTCCTTTTTTGCCTATGGCAGTCCGCGGGCTACTTCGGGCTGCGGGGAAGGCAGCACTCCGTGTGCATTTTGCGTACTTTTCGCGTTCCTGGAGGACGTTATCATGCGTTAAACCTTCACGTGAGCTCCGTAGCTGCTCTCTGAGCCGTCGCAAGACTTTTCGTTCTTGCATCTTCGTTCTATTTTCTTGAAATCCACCGCACACGGACGCGCGTTCGGAGCTGCGAGCGCGTATTGCTTGCTCGTGGCGTAAGGAGCTTCTTGTTCGCCTGTTTCGCGACATGCTGTCTGCGCGCTGTTAGGAACGGGGCTCAAGCCCACCGCTGGAACCAGTGTTAAAGATGGGGCTTCTATCCCACCGCTGGAACCAAAGTTGAAGACGGAGGGGTCCTGGAGATGACTAACTTGTTTAGCCTCGCAGGTACCGCGCCTCCGAATGACGATGTCGGACTGCGTTATCGAGGGAACTGTACAGAAGGGTTTATTCTACATATTTACAGATGAGAATCGACTCGAATGCAATGCGAATGCTCCGATCACACAACAACATCCCGTTAAATACGGTTCGCGTTCCCCAGATCCCTGACTGGGGAACTTAGTTCCAATAACGTTGTCCAATCGGATGGGCCATTGATGACGCTGGCGGTACCACCCACGGCACGGGGCGGTGCTGAAGCTCTCTCGCTCTCTCACAGCTCGGGGGATGAGAAGGGGAAGACAGTCATCAAACACAGATGCGTCACCTTGACCACTGCCGCAAGTTTTCTGTGCGTTGCCTCCGTGGGAAAGCAGAATCCCGCAGTCTTCTCGCAGGTGGTTGAACCTTCTCGAACTCCCCCGCCGGATGGCCGAAGCACGAGACCCCTTCGACACAGCGTCTTTCAATTAGCAGCCTCGCTCAGCGTGACCCTGCGTAGCATCATACAGTCCGGTGACCCGAAGGTCGACTCGGCCAACGTATACCGGTGCTTCCGCCGTGCTGCTGCTGTCGCAAGCTCCTCGCCGCAGCTTTGCCTAACGACGACACTCGTCTGACAGTAATTTCTCCCAGGCCCGTGGGAGACAGCCTCCTTCGATCGGTTCGGAGGTTCGGTGATTTGGAGTGCAACAGCCCCGGCCGTCGTCGTCTATGCTTCTGCCGCCGGCGCCAGGCCTCGTCATATCCCTGGCTTTGCGATGAGTCACACCCGGCTCCCAAGACCACGTTGTCCACTCTTAACAGCTCGTCCGCGGCCCGAAAAATCTCGAATGGCCAGCGTTCACGACCGCTGGGCAGGAAGAGATGAGGCCGGAGTCGGGTGGAAGGGCTGGTTTCCAGAAATGGCATCCAAGCTCGAACATTCAACAAAGAATGGCATCAGTGGACTGTTCCACGAGACAGGGCACTGACCCACAAGCAAGCGCTCGGAATTTGCCAAAGACCCACCAGGCTTCCCACAATGACAACAAATGTTTACTAAAACATGATTGGATTTTGGCGTAATTTTGGTGCCGAGAACGCGCAAAATATCCCGATTGAAATCGCCAAAGACGGACTGCTTGGACCAAGGTTAAAAACAAAAACCCACACACAGTAGGTGGTCCTACCAAGTACTCCTGTCTACAACAATCGGCTGAATCCATCAGCATTTCCGTGCGGTTTTCCGTTCCTGAAACGCATCGAGAAATTCTGTTTTTAGAGAGCAGGACTCCGTCTAAGCAAGCGACCATTTTTGGGGGGAACAAAACTGTCATAAGCATGTTTCAGACGATGATCAGTCTCAAATATGAACCTTGCGCCGTTCAAGTGACTGTGGTAACCCGACAGCATCTGTGCCGCCTAAACCAAACGCGCGCTGTTTGTCTGAAACGCTGAACTCTTCTCTACAAGTCAGCCCGCGGCTGACGTACAGAACATGGTGCTCTTCGTGGTCGTCGCCAACGTGACTTAAAATAGCACCTAGTCCTCCATCTATCACTGGCGTCACACTGGACTCAAACTCTTTACCATAGGCAGCGGTCCGAAGCAAAGGTCGGGACACGCGCGCATCCTTTCGGCTCCTTCAAGAGTTTTCTCTTAGGTCATCTCAGTGTACGTCAGTGAGGCTCCCTTTCGTAAGGTGTCAGTCAATCAAGGGATCAAATCTCCGTCTACGCGACTCTAAGCGTAGTTCTACGCGAGCTGCACTCCTGTGAGTGCCCTTATCTCTTGGTAGCATGGGAAATCGACACCTGTGATTTCTAACTCAGTGACGCCCTAGCCTTTCTAACTCAGTGATGCCATAGCCCTTGTCTAAGGTAAGCAAAAAAAAAACAGTAACCTCCGATCAACTTGTTTTAACTCAAAAGTAGCCTTTCCCTGCCTGATTTCATAAACACACACAGAAAAAAAGAAGAATAAAAAAAAAGAAACAGCTACTTCGAATCGCCACGCGGGGGGGAAAGCTGACTCCCCGCCGCCGAGTTGAAAGGATTAGTTTTTCAGACGCGCCCGCCGCGGTCGCGCTTTGACTGATTGTACTGCGGTCAACTCGTGACAAAAGACTGCAGAAAAAAACGATCCCCGACTCTCACTGTCGTTTCCGCGCCCCCTCGAGGCTCTCCGAAAACCTTGGTCGCTCCTACAATGTCGATAACCGACTCTGGCTCTGGACAACGAGCAGTGACCAGCGCGAGAAGGTGCCTCTTTCTCTCGCCCCAAGCAGGAAGCTCGGCTACCCATTCGCCATGCGCGCTTCCTAGAATGCGGTGCCAAATGTGAAGGACGATTCCTTTTCAAGTGCGCCCGCCGAACACGCCTGCATGTGTCGTCTCGGTTGTTCGACGCCTGCGTTCGCATGCGCTGAGTACCGCGCAACCTTGCGCTTTCTGATCTCTTGGGCCGCTTTGCTTTTTTTCTAACTGGCTTTTTGTCCCGTCTAGGCTTTCTTACAGGCCGATGCCCCTTGAAGCACTTCGCGCCTGTTCTGGTCGGAAAACGTGCTCTCCCCTTTTCATTACTACGGTCAGCCTTTGACTCGCGTGCCGCCTGACCAGTAACTGCAAGCGCAAGTTTACGAGGCGCAACGCGGGAAGGCTTCGCCTTTCCTTCTACCGCATTTCTTTCTTTCGCCCCTGTCTGCGCAACCAAATTTAGGGCTTTGAATTTGATCCGTTTCCTCTTGGTTCTTGCCCTTTTCCTTTTTCTGCGCCTAGACTGTGCCGCGTGCGTCTCCTGATCGCAACTAGCTCTCTCTAGTTTCTCAGTCGCACCTCGGAAATTGTCTTGAAATTCCAAACTGGCCTCTGTGCCTTCGCAGCACAGTGCCAGATCCACGCAGCTGACAGACGGGCATGAAACTGCCCCTGAGATCCCCAGCTCATTCCCTCGGGAGTTGTCCTCTCCAGCTTGCCTGTCGCTCTGCGCGCCATTCTCTGCATAGCAGTGCTCAGCTGCAACTGAGCCCGCCTGGCTGTCGCTCTGCGCGCCATTGTCTACAATGCAGTGCTCAGCTACAACTGAGCCCGCCTGGCTGTCGCTCTGCGCGCCATTCTCTCTACTGCAGTGCTCAGCTACAACTGAGCCCGCCTGGCTGTCGCTCTGCGCGCCATTCTCTCTACTGCAGTGCTCAGCTACAACTGAGCCCGCCTGGCTGTCGCTCTGCGCGCCATTGTCTACATTGCAGTGCTCAGCCACTACTGAGCCCGCCTGGCTGTCGCTCTGCGCGCCATTCTCTACTCTGCAGTGCTCAGCTACAACTGAGTCCGCCTGGCTGTCGCTCTGCGCGCCATTCTCTCTACTGCAGTGCTCAGCTACAACTGAGCCCGCCTGGCTGTCGCTCTGCGCGCCATTGTCTACATTGCAGTGCTCAGCCACTACTGAGCCCGCCTGGCTGTCGCTCTGCGCGCCATTCTCTACTCTGCAGTGCTCAGCTACAACTGAGCCCGCCTGGCTGTCGCTCTGCGCGCCATTCTCTCTACTGCAGTGCTCAGCTACAACTGAGCCCGCCTGGCTGTCGCTCTGCGCGCCATTGTCTACATTGCAGTGCTCAGCCACTACTGAGCCCGCCTGGCTGTCGCTCTGCGCGCCATTCTCTACTCTGCAGTGCTCAGCTACAACTGAGTCCGCCTGGCTGTCGCTCTGCGCGCCATTCTCTCTACTGCAGTGCTCAGCTACAACTGAGCCCGCCTGGCTGTCGCTCTGCGCGCCATTGTCTACATTGCAGTGCTCAGCCACTACTGAGCCCGCCTGGCTGTCGCTCTGCGCGCCATTCTCTACTCTGCAGTGCTCAGCTACAACTGAGCCCGCCTGGCTGTCGCTCTGCGCGCCATTCTCTACTCTGCAGTGCTCAGCTACAACTGAGCCCGCCTGGCTGTCGCTCTGCGCGCCATTCTCTCTTTGTCTAGAAGTCTGGCTCTTACTTCTATCTTTATGTTCGGCAGCCTCGCATTCTTCTTGCGCCAGCTTTGCCAAGGTAGCCTCTCCCGAGCCTTTGTCACTGAAGCCACTGTGACAACTCAACTCGATCTTACCGCGGTTGTTACTCTCAAAAGGGTTTCCGCTGTTTCAACTTCGAAACCTTTTCCGATATTAAAATCTCCCTTTTCGCGGTCCTGCCGGTTTGACGCCTGTATCGATTCTACTGAAAGTGTCGCGCTCGCAACTGTCCCGACAAAGTTGTCCGTTGCCACTCCTGCCTCACTTGGAGGAGAATCCTCGCACTCGTGTCGTTGAGACGCTCTCTCGGAATGCTCTTTCTTAGCATTACGTCCAACTACACTGGACACGGTCTCGGATTCTGCGGCTTCCCTTGGACCACCGTACCAGTTGCACACGTTCTCTGCCACTTCCCTCGTGGTGTCGCGATTTACCAACTCGGCTACGGTCACAGACTTTGCGGGTCTTGCCTGCGGACCTATTTCATAAGCATCGCTTGCTCTTTCAGGAGTTCCGGCTCTCACACTACCGCCCTTTCTTCGTATTTCGTTTTGAAGTTCTAATATTTTTAGTTTCCTTGTTTCAATTTCAACCTTCCACTGTTGCCGTTGCCGTTCCTTCTCTTTTTCCCACTCTCGATCAGCTTCCTCTTTACGCGCTTTTTCCTCTGTGCGCGCTTTTTCCTCCTGTTCGGCCTTTTCTTTACGGGCTTTTTCCTCCTGTTCGGCTTTTTCTTTACGGGCTTTTTCCTCCTGTTCGGCTTTTTCTTTCTACCAGCAGTTGATCGTTATTCTTGACCTGTTCATGAATGAATTCGCACAGTTTTATTTTGGTTATTTTGCTCGGCACTTCAAAAGACAGTTCCTCGCATATCAACAGCAAGTCCGACCTCCACAATTCCATTAGTTCCATGACAACGCCTTCTCCGCTTTGGCTCTGCTAACTCCACAATGCCTTGAGAATAACCCCTCTCAAACGACAAAGCCCTGATTCCCAGTCAAGATTATTCTCTGAATCTTAAAGCCTGGCGAATCCCATAGCAAAAGCCAAAACGCTCACCCGTGGAGAAAGTACGATGTCGCACGGTCCATCCCAGCTGCTGCCAACCAGTGTTAGGAACGGGGCTCAAGCCCACCGCTGGAACCAGTGTTAAAGATGGGGCTTCTATCCCACCGCTGGAACCAGAGTTGAAGACGGAGGGGTCCTGCAGGAGATGACTAACTTGTTTAGCCTCGCAGGTACCGGCTCCGAATGACGATGTCGGACTGCGTTATCGAGGAAACTGTACAGAAGGGTTTATTCTACATATTTACAGATGAGAATCGACTCGAATGCAATGCGAATGCTCCGATCACACAACAACATCCCGTTAAATACGGTTCGCGTTCCCCAGATCCCTGACTGGGGAACTTAGTTCCAATAACGTTGTCCAATCGGATGGGCCATTGATGACGCTGGCGGTACCACCCACGGCACGGGGCGGTGCTGAAGCTCTCTCGCTCTCTCACAGCTCGGGGGATGAGAAGGGGAAGACAGTCATCAAACACAGATGCGTCACCTTGACCACTGCCGCAAGTTTTCTGTGCGTTGCCTCCGTGGGAAAGCAGAATCCCGCAGTCTTCTCGCAGGTGGTTGAACCTTCTCGAACTCCCCCGCCGGATGGCCGAAGCACGAGACCCCTTCGACACAGCGTCTTTCAATTAGCAGCCTCGCTCAGCGTGACCCTGCGTAGCATCATCCAGTCCGGTGACCCGAAGGTCGACTCGGCCAACGTATACCGGTGCTTCCGCCGTGCTGCTGCTGTCGCAAGCTCCTCGCCGCAGCTTTGCCTAACGACGACACTCGTCTGACAGTAATTTCTCCCAGGCCCGTGGGAGACAGCCTCCTTCGATCGGTTCGGAGGTTCGGTGATTTGGAGTGCAACAGCCCCGGCCGTCGTCGTCTATGCTTCTGCCGCCGGCGCCAGGCCTCGTCATATCCCTGGCTTTGCGATGAGTCACACCTGGCTCCCAAGACCACGTTGTCCACTCTTAACAGCGCTTACCTGAAAGCATCGCAGGTGAACCACTCGTATACTGGAGAAGTTATAGCGCTTGTTGTCAACATTTTTG
Organism: Amblyomma mixtum; assembly: GCF_055824585.1. Classification (NCBI taxonomy): domain Eukaryota; kingdom Metazoa; phylum Arthropoda; class Arachnida; order Ixodida; family Ixodidae; genus Amblyomma; species Amblyomma mixtum. The sequence continues at coordinate 174,152,166 of NC_143016.1, forward strand.
CGAAGGCTTTCGTCTATCTGCCTATCCGCAACGAGTTGGGCTACTTTGTGCGAACTTCGCCGCAAGCAGTAGCGGCGAGCATACCTCCGAAGCTGAGTTCTGTAATGCACCTAGCTGACAATACGGTATTCAAATCGACTCAGTATCATGATCGAGCGCAAGGCGTTGCTTCGACGTCGTGGTGGCCATGGCTTGCGTCGTCTGCTAGCAGATGACAGCTTCCTGGTATGGTAACCGGGGGGGAGCGAGGCTCTGGCGGAGAGTTCGAAAGCAGCCTATGGCAAGTAGGTCATGTGACCATGACGCTTTTCCTGTCCGAGCGGAAGCCGAGACCTGTCAGCAAGAGGTCAACAAATGAGGCCATCATGATCGAGCGCACCGCGTTGCTTCGGCGTCGTGGTGGCCATGGCTTGCGTCGTCTGCTAGCAGATGACAGATTCCTGGTACGGTAACCGAGGGGGAGCGCGGCGCTGGCGACGAGTTCGAAAGCAGCCTATGGCAAGTAGGTCATGTGAACATGACGCTTTTCCTGTCCGAGCGGAAGCCGAGACCTGTCAGCAAGAGGTCAACAAATGAGGCCATCATGATCGAGCGCACGGCGTTGCTTCGGCGTCGTGGTGGCCATGTCTTGCGTCGTCTGCTAGCAGATGACAGATTCCTGGTACGGTAACCGAGGGGGAGCGCGGCGCTGGCGACGAGTTCGAAAGCAGCCTATGGCAAGTAGGTCATGTGACCATGACGCTTTTCCTGTCCGAGCGGAAGCCGAGACCTGTCAGCAAGAGGTCAACAAATGAGGCCATCATGATCGAGCGCACCGCGTTGCTTCGGCGTCGTGGTGGCCATGGCTTGCGTCGTCTGCTAGCAGATGACAGATTCCTGGTATGGTAACCGAGGGGGAGCGCGGCGCTGGCGACGAGTTCGAAAGCAGCCTATGGCAAGTAGGTCATGTGAACATGACGCTTTTCCTGTCCGAGCGGAAGCCGAGACCTGTCAGCAAGAGGTCAACAAATGAGGCCATCATGATCGAGCGCACCGCGTTGCTTCGGCGTCGTGGTGGCCATGGCTTGCGTCGTCTGCTAGCAGATGACAGCTTCCTGGTACGGTAACCGATGGGGAGCGCGGCGCTGGCGACGAGTTCGAAAGCAGCCTATGGCAAGTAGGTCATGTGACCATGACGCTTTTCCTGTCCGAGCGGAAGCCGAGACCTGTCAGCAAGAGGTCAACAAATGAGGCCATCATGATCGAGCGCACGGCGTTGCTTCGGCGTCGTGGTGGCCATGTCTTGCGTCGTCTGCTAGCAGATGACAGATTCCTGGTACGGCAACCGAGGGGGAGCGCGGCGCTGGCGACGAGTTCGAAAGCAGCCTATGGCAAGTAGGTCATGTGACCATGACGCTTTTCCTGTCCGAGCGGAAGCCGAGACCTGTCAGCAAGAGGTCAACAAATGAGGCCATCATGATCGAGCGCACCGCGTTGCTTCGGCGTCGTGGTGGCCATGGCTTGCGTCGTCTGCTAGCAGATGACAGATTCCTGGTACGGTAACCGAGGGGGAGCGCGGCGCTGGCGACGAGTTCGAAAGCAGCCTATGGCAAGTAGGTCATGTGACCATGACGCTTTTCCTGTCCGAGCGGAAGCCGAGACCTGTCAGCAAGAGGTCTACAAATGAGGCCATCATGATCGAGCGCACCGCGTTGCTTCGGCGTCGTGGTGGCCATGGCTTGCGTCGTCTGCTAGCAGATGACAGATTCCTGGTACGGTAACCGAGGGGGAGCGCGGCGCTGGCGACGAGTTCGAAAGCAGCCTATGGCAAGTAGGTCATGTGACCATGACGCTTTTCCTGTCCGAGCGGAAGCCGAGACCTGTCAGCAAGAGGTCAACAAATGAGGCCATCATGATCGAGCGCACCGCGTTGCTTCGGCGTCGTGGTGGCCATGGCTTGCGTCGTCTGCTAGCAGATGACAGATTCCTGGTACGGTAACCGATGGGGAGCGCGGCGCTGGCGACGAGTTCGAAAGCAGCCTATGGCAAGTAGGTCATGTGACCATGACGCTTTTCCTGTCCGAGCGGAAGCCGAGACCTGTCAGCAAGAGGTCAACAAATGAGGCCATCATGATCGAGCGCACCGCGTTGCTTCGGCGTCGTGGTGGCCATGGCTTGCGTCGTCTGCTAGCAGATGACAGATTCCTGGTACGGTAACCGAGGGGGAGCGCGGCGCTGGCGACGAGTTCGAAAGCAGCCTATGGCAAGTAGGTCATGTGACCATGACGCTTTTCCTGTCCGAGCGGAAGCCGAGACCTGTCAGCAAGAGGTCAACAAATGAGGCCATCATGATCGAGCGCACCGCGTTGCTTCGGCGTCGTGGTGGCCATGGCTTGCGTCGTCTGCTAGCAGATGACAGATTCCTGCATGGTACGGCAACCGAGGGGAGCGCGGCGCTGGCGACGAGTTCGAAAGCAGCCTATGGCAAGTAGGTCATGTGAACATGACGCTTTTCCTGTCCGAGCGGAAGCCGAGACCTGTCAGCAAGAGGTCAAGAAATGAGGCCATCATGATCGAGCGCACCGCGTTGCTTCGGCGTCGTGGTGGCCATGGCTTGCGTCGTCTGCTAGCAGATGACAGATTCCTGGTACGGCAACCGAGGGGGAGCGCGGCGCTGGCGACGAGTTCGAAAGCAGCCTATGGCAAGTAGGTCATGTGAACATGACGCTTTTCCTGTCCGAGCGGAAGCCGAGACCTGTCAGCAAGAGGTCAACAAATGAGGCCATCATGATCGAGCGCACCGCGTTGCTTCGGCGTCGTGGTGGCCATGGCTTGCGTCGTCTGCTAGCAGATGACAGATTTCTGGTACGGTAACCGAGGGGGAGCGCGGCGCTGGCGACGAGTTCGAAAGCAGCCTATGGCAAGTAGGTCATGTGACCATGACGCTTTTCCTGTCCGAGCGGAAGCCGAGACCTGTCAGCAAGAGGTCAACAAATGAGGCCATCATGATCGAGCGCACGGCGTTGCTTCGGCGTCGTGGTGGCCATGGCTTGCGTCGTCTGCTAGCAGATGACAGCTTCCTGGTACGGTAACCGAGGGGGAGCGCGGCTCTGGCGGCGAGTTCGAAAGCAGCCTATGGCAAGTAGGTCACGTGACCATGACGCTTTTCCTGTCCGAGCGGAAGCCGAGACCTGTCAGCAAGTAGTCCGGGACTGGAAAAACAAATGCGGCAATCATAATCGAGCGCACGGCGTTGCTTCGGCGTCGTCTGCTAGCAGATGACAGATTCCTGGTACGGTAACCGAGAGGGAGCGTGGCTCTGGCGGCGAGTTCGAAAGCAGCCTATGGCAAGTAGGTCATGTGACCATGACGCTTTTCCTGTCCGAGCGGAAGCCAAGACCTGTCAGCAAGTAGTCCGGGACTGGAAAAAGAAATGCTGCCACTGAGTCTATGGCAGGGCCATCCACGCCCCAGGCAGGGGACAGCGAAGGCTGCTCTGCCATCACCAAGGCTGGGAGTGCTCGCCCATGGGTCGGCACCCCACGACTTCCTCCCGCCGGGGGAGGCCTCAAACTTAGACATCTGCTTACATACCGGTCCTTCAGCACCTCTGGTGAGATGATAGATGCAACTTCCACTCCACCCACTTTGCAGCGGCGGAACAGCTCTCTTGAGCAAAAAAAAAAGACAGAGCCCTGATAATGGGCCCAGAAAAGTAAATTCCTTCTGTTCCGTTCAGACCAAAAAACACAAACATGGCTTTTGTGGTTCAATGGAAGGGTAGAGGACTGGTGAGGTACTACAGTGACAGAACACATAATGTAGGGTCAATGCTGCCTCTAGATTTATGTCTTCAGGAGAGATATCTTGGTCCACACCATGCATAAAACTTTTCGAAGCAACCGTGAGCATGCAAATAGACTCTCGGGAGGTGTCGCAACTGTCATTCAAAGCGATGTCCCTGCTCAAGAAATCAAACTTAACACAAAACTTTAGGCGGTTGCGGTGAGTGTCGTCAGCTACAAAACCATAATATGTTGTCTATATGTTCCTCCACACGCCATCACAATAACAATACAAGATTTAGGAGGCCTGATCGATGAGCTGCCGGAGCCCTATCTGGTAGTTGGCGATTTCAATGCTCACTCCCCGTTTTGGGGAAGCAAACGATGCGACTAGGGGCCAAGTAATTGAAGAATTTCTCGAAGAAGCTTGACTTTTGGCAATGTGTAGGCTCTAGACAGGAGAGGGAACGAGACGGGCTTTGTCCACATGGGGTGTTTGTGTATGACACCACATCTTCAGTGTACTACTTCATATCTTCCCCCTTTCACCCCTGGGGACCCAGCCCAAACAATAACACCACAATACTACCCCCCCCCCCAATAAAGCCGTAAAGGACTGAAGCCTTTGTCTTCTTCCCTTTCCCCCTTCCCTTCCTGTCTTCTTCCCTTTCCTGCCTAGCCTTTGCAGCATTTCTAGGAAAAGTTGTTCCCATCAGGGGCTAGGTCACAGACTGGATTAGCCATTCCTTTTTTTTGTAGGCTGCAACCAACTACAATGAAGCATTTCTTGACTGGTCTTTGCAAGTCTGGTGGGACAGAGAATTAGGAAACAGTCCTTTCACAATTTATTACATTAAAAAAAGGCATGAGTGGGGCAGCAGAGGTGCAATTTACAAATGAGGACGTCCAGCGTTCCTCTGAAGGGAGGTCGTCCTGCTCATTGCCGAAAGATCAGCATGGTGACGAGGCCTGCACAGAGAGAAACACACACTGTGTTGGTACAATGCTCAAACCAAGTTGCAATGCTGAAGCACTGCTATGGGTCACTCTCACAGTGGCTGAAAAAGCTTGGAACGCTCCTACTCTGCAGCAATGTTGTCAAAAAAATAATACTATTGGCACTACCAAAAATGCAGCTTTCACAAGGCTGAAATGCCATTTTCGCCCTGCAACATGCAGTAGATGTGGAGCACTTTTTGCAACAAATCATTAAGGGCGTGTTCAGATAAGAACGCTAATTGAGGTCCCATGACCATTTTTGTTTTCAATTAAATTTTTATATGTGATGGCTTTTGTCCACACAAAGGAATGAACCTTAGTTTTGCAAGAATCTTCGTAGTTTTCTCTGAAAAAATTGCACGTCACAAGAGGTGGAGAATGTTGTTTTTGGAGCTATGCAAAGTTGAAAGTTTAGAGCCTCATTGCATGCACAATAAATTTTTTGCACACATCAGCATTTTTTCAAAAACTCGCTTTGCAACTTGTATTATATGAAAAAAATAATGTTTTCTTGCTGTGTTCATCTTCTGAGTAAAAATTTGCAAGCTTCTCTTTTCGATCTATGCGGTGCAAAAAAAAGGCACTTTTCAGGGCAACCTTAGGGCAATATGCCTCCCAACTGAATATTTTCACAGTATTTTTCAGCTACTTTTGCTCACCTCAGGCAAGTTCTGTAGCTGTAGACTTGACAGATATTTTTCGACATGGCCTCAAAATTGGCCGAAGTTCTAAAACGTCAAAAAAGTGACAACTTTAACTTGATTTTAAAAAAGAACGAATTTTGTTAAAATTTGTCTGAGTAATCCTCAATACTTGACAACTTTAAGGCACGAGAAGAGTGTTGCATTATATTGTTTTAAATTACAAAAATAAGCACAAAACTGAATTCATATTTTGTAATCAAGAATTGCTTATTACTGCCTCTTAGAAATAGTAGTTGTCAGAAATTTGATTTGCACTCACTGAACGTGGCTACATTTTATTTACCCCAATATCCGAACCATTCTCAATGCTTGTAGAGCTTCTATTCGCTTGTTAGCGGCGTTCTTAATGCGTCAAAATGGGAATAAATTTGCTATTATGCCTGATGTCTCAAGAACTGGCTGAAGGCGGTTAAATGTCTTTTGTATACTCTAGTTTATTCATCATAAGGTCAACTGGTATGTAATCGGTTCTTTAAAAACATTATATAATTTCTCGGTTCTTAGAAAAATGTTTATATATAAAATTTAACATTAATGTATTCTGAAGTTGACGTTTCTGAACCTGCATCTGTTTACCTCTGTGTTCAAGGGTTCCACAGGGCACTGTCAGGAGACAAAACGTCGTCTTCTGAGGGGAACAATTTATCTGCAAGGTTTTTAATCAGGAGGAGTTTGAATCGGGAAGCAATTTACAAATGGGATGCTGCCTCATGTGCAGACTGCAATTCAGAAAATTGCAACAAGAAAAAAACGGCGGCAGTTGATTTCGATTTGTGCACAGTATATTGTCCAGCACGAAGCACAATCACAGTCTCTTCTATTCCGAAGCAGCGGTGGAGGCCACGTAGGATGCACTGACTTCATTTGACTGAACGCACATACTTCCACATGTGGTGCGTCTGAACTCCAGGCACTTTCTTTGCCGTTTTCCATTCTTCCTTCTTCATTTCGCGAAAGTCTGCAAGCTCCCTCGGTGGGAGCTCCAGAATGGTGATGTTCTTTAGCGTTCCTTGAATGGCGTCTACGAAGCCGCTGGCTGTTTGTATGGCCTCACTTGCAGGCTTCCGCAAGTTGTGGTGTGATGCACAATGTTTCTCTAGCCCACCAATGCTGTCGCAAGCTTTTTTGCCATGTCCAGTGGCCGAAAACATCCATTTCGTCTCTTGACATCCACTGCGTTGTAGCTCATGAAACTGATATTTATTCGTGAAGTGAGCGGGAACCCCGTCGCTCACATATATTATCTTAGTGTAGGTTGGCGCGTTGTCTAGGTGTGAGTGTGCTTTGATTTTCGACAGAGCCAAGCATGCATGAGCTGGATCAGAAGAAATATTGTCGGAAATAATGGCGTAGTTCTGAGTCGATTTTATTGACATGACAATGCAGGTAAACACGGTTACCTGCTTTTTCTGCCAGGGTATGCTTGTATTGCGTCTGGAAGCACAACTGTCCAGTTTTCGGCGAAATCAAAATGCAAAAGAATTGCACCTCTCTTGCAGCTGTGTTTTTTTTTCATGTATTGCTCTTGCTTGCACAGATCTAATACAGTTGCGGGGAATCCATTTCATGGCCATTCTTAGAAATTCTCACATAAATAATGAAGCAGCCAGAGCTTTTTTTAACTAGCTCACCGTATTCTCCTGTAGCAATCAACACCTTGTCCTCGCTGCTCATTTCAAAATCTTTCAAAGTGAAAATGCCATCTTGTGGACAGTGCTCACAATTCCCGAGCAAACATGACGCAGTAGGTTCTTGGCATACATGGAGACTCTGCATATCTTCGGGAGAAAGCGACCTTCCGGACGCGTTCTGCAGTCCCAAGGGGCACAACTGAAAGTTTGCACAGCACACGCAAACACACACTTGCCCCTGTGGCAAGCATTTCACCTGCTTAGGATGTGAATTTTGTGAGGCCAACCTAGGCAGGAGGGTGAGCTAGCTTGTAGAGGCGGTATGCTTCTCGATTCTCACAACATCCTTTTTGTTTGCAGTCTGTCGAGTGCAATCGAGTTCATCCATGGTGTAATATTGTTATGTGACGGCCAGCCGAAGAATGGGCGCGATGGTAATGCCTTCCTGCAGTAGTCTGCATCTTGTAAATCTCTCTTGTGTTGACCATACGCCTTCTTCATCCACCATCTTCTTCGATTTTTGGATAATGTACCTCGTTGCCCCTGGAATAACTTCTTGCACATATTTCACAGTTGGGTTGCGTAGTAGCAGTATCAGCAGCTGGCAACGCTCTTGAAAGGACGTGTGCCTGTTGAAGGCTACATGTAGGTTGTCTTCCCAGCTGCTGCATTGCGCACACTTTTCTTCTGACACACTCAAAGTCTCTGGAATGCTATATACCGTATAAACGCGTGTAAGGGCCGCACTTTTTTTCCAGATTCGGGGGCCAATTTTCGGGGTGCGGCCCATACACGCGACGTACGAAAAAAAAATTTTTTTTTAAAGCAAAAACGCACCAATCAGGGAATGAGCGGCATTTATTCTACGTTCAGTCGTCACTCACGGAGTATTTCAACTCTGGGCTGGTGCTGTGCTCTGGTGCACGCTCATCCCAAAGAAGCCACGCAGCATGTCCGCTGTCAACGCGTAGCGGTTGTTCCGCATTTCCATCACATAGCAGAGCAGCTCTTCTTCCAGTTCAGGAAACTCGCACGGCTCGCCTCGGAAAGCGTGCTTTTTGCAGCTTGTTTTTCTCAATGCACCCTTTTGATTGCACGATCATCGGACGCACTTCTCGGCCACGTCGAATTCCCTGTCCGCCGCACACTTGCCGCATTGAGAGCTAACTCTCAGCCGTGTAACTGATAAGGTGCTTGCCCATCGTGCTAAAACTGCGTTACCCGGCGGCAGCACGCTAAAGCCACAACTACGGTGAATGCGCTAACACACCATAAAAGGCTGGAGCTGGCGATACTCATGCTAATGTAGATAACGCATGGAGGAAGGAAAGATAACGGGAAGTCGCGGGGGAGAAAAAATTGCAGATGATGATAGCTGCGGCCTCAGGCGGCGCCATCCATGGACGGTTTTTGGAAGCTCTTGTGCGCGTGCTTGGCCTCCGCGATCAAGCGCTCCGCGATCGAGCGAACCGTTGTCCACAGCCGGAGCCGATCGCGGAGGCCACGGTGCGTGCATTTAGAAGGCTATTCCCGCCTGGGTCATGGAAAGTTCGGGTGCGGCCCTTACACGGATTTATTTTTTTTAAAAGATTTCCTTCCGGAAAACGGGGTGCGGCCCATACACGGGTGCGGCCCTTACAGGCGTTTATACGGTATATGCTGCCTGAATCCCAGATTGGATTTTCGTCACCACAGCTCTTGCCACCTCTTCCTGCTTTTGCTTTGCAAGGAAAGTCTGAGGCGTTTTTTTAAAGTGCTCGGTGGCTTTAGCGGTGAGATTTCGGAGGTAAGGCTGACACTTTCTTCCCCAGGGCGGAATTCTTCGAATGTTTAGGTTGACTCTCCTTGCATATTATCTATCTCTCTATAACTGCGTTTGTGTTGGGAAGCAAATAAATTACACACGTTAGTTATTATTCGGCGTTTTGAAAATACGGCCATTCCCACTGGAATTAATGAAAAGTTCATAATTCTGAAAAAAAAAAATTGTTGATGTGAATGAAAAATTTCCACTTACTATGATTTTTTACATTGGTTAAGGGAAGATTCTACTGGAAATTTTTTTAAAAAATAATTGACCCAGAACAACAAAACTTTGTGTGCTTATACTATTTTTGCTGATATCTTCAGGAAACTAATTAGTTTTTTTGTATCATGCATACTTTTTGCTCAGTGTTGCTAACAAGCATAAAACAAAGGCCTTTTTGCGCACATGGTTTTGCATAGAAATTTTTCACTGAGAACGAAGAGCAATAGCTTATTTTGTAGCCTATTAACTGTAGAATCCAGACAACTAACCAGAATATGGCCATAGAATTTTCTAGCCTGGAAAAAAAATTGTGATCATTTGTATCATTATTTTTCTGGGGCTCATTACTGTTATATCAAATTTTTGTACACTTACATCAAAGATATTACAATTCTGAACAGATGCCTGCAAGCTACACATTCTAAAGAATATATGTGCCAAGTTTCATTGCGATATGAAAAGCAGAAGTACAAAAAAACGCTGCACGCAAACCTGAAAATCTGCTCAAAATTGCAAAAGGAGAAAAACGCATTTCAAAGTTTGAAAACTCTGTATTCGACCAAAAAATGTTGAAATTATATGAAATTTGGCAGGGAGAGGCATGGGCTATACAGCCATCATATCCATTTACTAGAACTCCCCAGCACCATAGGTCACTCCCTCGTGGGCCTTGCAAGTAGAGTCCTCAACCCGAGCCTTCTTCGCCATGTTGCGGCGATGAGCTCGTGCTTCTGCAGTCTGTCTTTTGGATGCACACCTTGTCTTTACGGTCATTGAGTGCAAGAAGTTGCTTAGGTGGAACAACTCCAAGCTCTTCCAGTACTTGTTCGAAGCTTGTGTGTCCGCTGTTGAACCACAAAACTGCAAGGGCTGTGGCTGTCTCGACAGCAGTCCGAGGTGCTAACCTTGTCTTCGGACAAAGCAACCAAATTTTGCTGTTCAGACTCTCTGCTGCATTCTGAGTTTTCCCTCGAATGCAGCGAGCCAGCAGCTTCTCCTCTGTGAGCCGCTTATATGTAGGCAGCAGGGCCTTCCCTTGAGCTTTCGTCAAGAGGGGTGTGTGGGCAGGTGGAGGCTGTCCAAGAGCTTCCGCTCGCTTGTGCTTGCACCATGATGACGCACCCTCCGGACAGAACTTGTGGCTACTAGCCCCAGCACTAGAGCAGGAATGCAGTGTATGATGCCCAAATACTGCAATACATAGCACGAAGATCACCCCTGTTCTGAGTAATCGCTATTTGATAGTACTAGGTCTGCAGCTTTTCTCCGCGTGGAAGTGGAGTCTTCAGTTGCCGAAGGGCTGTTCCTAGGCGCTTTGCAACGTGATTGGTGCAGTCCTCTTTCTCTATGGCTGTAGCACCATACACTTGAGCCTCGGAGACAGCTGTATATGCCTTACTGCCTCCATCACTCAAAAACTTGGTGAAACGCAGTGGCGTTTCATATGACAGCGTTCTCTGCCAAATATGAACTGCTGCCTCCTTTTCCATTCCATGTGATCAGCATTCCACATTTTTCTCACACACGGGGCGGTGGAACGCTTGCCAAATTTCTTCCTCTTCATTGCTTAGTACCTTGTGCCGACTGCATGCGAGGCAAAAATTGGACAGTACTTCAAAATGGAGGCACAGGCCACTGTCAAGGGCCACAACAGTGCTCACACCATTGTGACTCTTATGGCCCCTTTTCTGCCAAGTGCCATTGCACATAATAGCAGCGTCTGCGCCACCAGTTTGAGCCTCGATTTCTCGGGCCTTCTCGAGATTTTTTGCGGCAGCATCCAGGCAGCGAATGCACCTTTTTTGCTATTGCATGGAAGGACTTGTGATGCATCGGTTTTGGAAGGCCGATGATCGTGCACAACCGCACGAGTTGATCGTAGCCAGCACCGATTGCACGAGCGGCTACGACAGCCTTCACATTTACAGCAAAGCTGTCGCGCGAGCTCCTGCTCACGTAACTTTGCTGCACGCTTGCGTCTCTGCTTGCCGCCACGTTCACGCTGGCGTCTCCGCTTGCCGCTGCATGCCTCGAAGTGTACGACGATGACAGGATAGATTCGGGGCACTCATTGCTTCCGCAGCAGAGTTCTAGGTAAGATGAAAGTCCCTTGCGCTTTCAGGGCGACTCCAGCACAGTTGGCACTCTCGACAAGTGGGACACTCCGCGCCTTTCATGAGCACAGTTAGTGCATCAATGTCACAAATGACCGCACTGGCCGAGCTATCACTTCTTCTTTCTTCGTTTTTGAAGAGATCAATCTTCTCCTCAGATGCACTAACAAAGTGCACGGCGTCGACTTGCGCCTCCTCCCTTTGAATTTATATTTCGTATGGAAGTTTTGCACGCGAACATTGCACTTTTTCGGACTGACCATGATTACACCAAAAAAAACGCAGAAGTGATCGTGGCAGTCTCGCGAAGCTTGGTACAGAGAAAGAAACAGCAGAACCTGTGCATAGGCTTCGCCACACAAACCGGCCGCCCGGAGCCAATGGCGGCGTCGGAATCGCACCACGTGATTAAAGAGCGGCTCGAAAGCGGTGGCAGAACAAGCTTTTTTTTATTATTTGTAGTGAAAATACGAAACTGGCAGCCGTTTCACGGCCGGGAATAGGGCTCGGCCTATCTGCGCCAAGCAATCGCCATGGCGTGCAGCGAAGGTGCTTTGCACGACAGGTGCGCAAAAATGGGCAACTTTCATGGATATTTTCGGTTTCTCAGCAGACCATCGCTCATACAGACGCATTATTTACTAATTTCTGGTGCGAATATAGCATTCATTTTTCGAGACAAGGTAGCTGAATACCTAAAAATTTCAAAATAATAAAAAACAGAAAAATGAGATTTAAAAAAAAAATCGTTTTTTTTCACCCGCATCTCCCCTTAATATAAAATCAACTACTTTTAAGGCTTTTATTCAGTTTAGGCAGCAGTTTCATTTAACCGAAATCCATTTAGTATCAGTATTCTGCTGTAGGTTGTTGCAGTGCCAGAATGGAGATGCGAATTCCCTTTCTTTTTTCTCGCTTCACTTGGCTCTGCAGCCGAGTCCCTTCCCTTCTCAAGGTCGTTTTATTAAAGGGCCATTTATTTTTGTCGAAATAAACGGGATTGTTTTTTCCCTGATGCCGGCAGCTTCTCTCCTTGTCGTGCAGGCCACAGCTCATGAACCCTTGCCAAGCAGGTCCTGGCCTTCGGGGGTTCAACTAGCACAAAGTCAAGGAGGACTGATGGGAAGAGCACAAAAGACCACTGCCTCAGTGACTGCCTCACTGCATGAAAAGAACTCTACACAGCAGCTCCTCAAGAAGTTGCATGGCAGCCCTCTACACCTCTCAGCTTTTATAGCGTGCACCGTCCGCAACTTCATGCTTTACATGACTGCACTGAATTCCAGTGACCGCGCAGTCTTCTCTCGATGTAGTGCCTCCTTCTTCGACTGCATATAGCTTGCACTTCCGAAATCAAATTCAGTTGCTAGACAGCGGCTGTCAGTGTTTGTAATTTGAAGCGAAAAGGTTGGTTGGTTGGTTTATAGGGTTTAACGTCCCAAAGCGACTAATACCCGTGCCACACGCGCACAAAAAATGGCAGTAAATGCTTAAGGCCTTAAGTTTGTTAATGCCATTATTTTCGGACTTGGTGCTACACGTACACATTTAATGCCATTATCAAAAGTGACGATGACGATAACGCTTGCAAGGTAGTCAGAAGTTTCAACTGAATATAAACATTCCAAATGAGAACAATATATGGGAAATGTTGTTCAAATGTAATGCAAAAACGATTTTTTAGAAAGTGTGGCTGTTCCTGCTTTACAAGTCAAAAAAGTAGCCATAAACTCGCATGTCAGCACATAAGTCGAGAGTATCTGTCAATAAGGCTGGTTAAAATGGCGCTCTACACATCGAAAATGCGGTATGGAAGCCTCATCTGACTGAAAGTTAAGAATTAACCATTTCCTACTGGTTAGAAAGTTGTTACTAACAAAGCTGCGTGCTTTTCTGCGTGTGGAATGGGAACGAGAGTACGCATTGCACGGGCGAATGAGTTGTGGCGAACTCAGTAGGTCGCGAATGGCAGTAAGGCTAATGCCATTAAATTTACGCCTGTGGCATCGCACGAATGCCATTAAAACTTAAGGCAGTAAGCACTTAATGGCATTAAATCTGCCCGTGTGGCACGGGTATAAGGCTATGAGAGACGCCGTAGTGGAGGGCTCCGGAAATTTCAACCACCTGGGGTTCTTTAACGTGCACTGACATCGCACAGTACACGGGCCTCGAATTTCTCCTCAAAAGAAATTCAACCGCCGCGGCCGGGATCGAACCCACGTCTTTCGGGCCAGCAGCCGAGCACCATAGCCACGAAAAGCTTCACTAGGCTAGTCAACATCGTGCTTCGCATGAGCCACACTACAGATTTGACACTTCTGCTCATGCGTGAAACCGAGTGACGTCCCGCACGGCACAGGCACTCGCCATGGAAGGAGAAGAAGAAGCAACAGCCGGACGGTGCAGAAACAGGCAGAAGTGCCAGTGTGACCAAGGTCTTCACGGCAGACTTTGTGAACAATCCGTTCGGCTACGTGTGTGACGTTTGTGAAAGACTATGGCATTTGCGGGATCTTAAGCCGGTAATTGATGCCATGCGGCAGACATTCAGCTTAGCATCTGTTCAGTTGAGTGAAACCGTGAGTAGGGTGTGCGCCTCATGTAGGGCATTTTTAGTCAAAGAGAAAGACCCTCTGTACAGCGTTTGACCTTTTGCTGCAGCCGTGTGCACTGCGCATTTGAAAGGAGGGGTATATAAGGCGCGCTTGCCCATAAAACAGGGGCAGACACTCGCCATGGAAGGAGAGGAAGAAGCAACGGTCGGACGGCGCAGAAACACCGATCCAGAAGTGGTAGCTTGGGAGTTGGCTGAAAAGCAGCGAGAGCTTTTTCACTCCGAGATATCCAGGCTTGACCTTAGCTAAGCCACAGCCAATTTCTTTGTCGCTCTGCCTTGTGCACCGCATCCTCAAGACTGCCACATTCTTTAGAGCACTCAGTATGAACAAACAAGCTTTCACTCTCCACAAAGGCGGACGATGCAAGCAACATATGTCCTTTTGCACAGAGGAGCAGCCACTATGCTGGACGACACGCCCCTCCCACCCACCGAGGATGTAGGCAGCGACCAGCTTCTGCTGGTGGCTCAGCTGCAGGTAGGCCGGCAGCATCGAGTGGTGGCCCCCTTCCAGGGGCAGCAGCAGGGCCACCAGGCAGGCCAGGGCCACCACTAGCATCGGGGGGCTGGCTCCAGCACTTGCAGCAGAGGCAGCAGCACCACTCCCCGCTCGGCTGGACCGGCGCAGCGCCAACGAAGGAGGCTCCAGCGAGACCGAGCCTGCATACACAAGCAGGTGCAAAGAGACTCACAGGCTAAGGCTAGGCTGGGAAATACTTTTGTACTGCATACTTTTCTACTTTTGTAAATAATTTTGTAGTTCGAATTATCCAAAAATCCGCATTATCGAGGTTCAAATTAACAAGCTTTCACTAGGCTGGGAAATACTTTTGCACTGCATGCACATGACAAAAGTACCCACATATTTTTACATCAGATTTCCTGAGGTAAGGTCTGGTATAATCATACCGGTCGTGAACAGCAGAGTTTTTGCAGTGCCATGTGATCAAATGCAGAGCGATGTGACGCCACAGCCTGGTGCTGTGCACAAAAGCCACCAGCCAGATCACTCATGGCTCCTTTTGTACGTCCCAACATGCCGAAAAAATGTGCGGCTTGGCCGCCCTGTCTCTGCTTCATCCCCTGCAGCCACAACAGTTTAAAGCAAGACTTTTTTCACAACCTAGTTGGCTCACAATCCTTGAAATATAAGTGTCTGCTTAATAGAAGAAAGCACGAGTGCAAGGGTGATTCTGCCATCCGCCGCGAGTTTTTTTTTTTTTTGTATTCTGTTACCGTGTCTGCTACATCATGTCAAGTTCAGAGGCGCACACCGTTGCCTCTTTATAGAGTGTGACTAACTCTCCGTGGCCTCGCTCATGGCTGTCAGCTCCAAGCAAGGTTGTATACCTTTTCCATCTCTCTCTCTGTCACCTTGCTTACATAACTAGCCATTTCTTCTGCAGGCCACTGAAAGTGTTTCCTCCGTATGTGCAATTGCTTTTGGATTGCTGACAGCGTGGGACCATTGACTGCGGACTGGAGTGGTGGCTCTTCAGATTCCAAATTAGCAACACCTCCAGAGCATTAAAATGTGCAATTGCCGTTAACTATGCAGTCTGTATCATGTTCACGATCAAGAAATAAACTATATCATCCCGTGACATTTTTGAAACAAAGCCAATACAGGCGTGCGTCATGGCCAGAAACACCTGGCAGTGAAAGGGTTAATGGACACGTGGGAAATAGATGAAGTGGCTGCAGGAACGAGTCAGGCTCCAGAGTTCTGCATTTTAAGGCAAAGAGCATCAAGGATGGCAGTGCCATGCAGGTGTCAGTCCAAACACCCAAATGTGAGTTGCCAGAGCATTTGCCAAGGTACCATTTATGATGTAGTTAGCGCCAAAAAAGAGGACCAAGGTGGGAGAAAGGCACAAAGTGCCTTTTAGTGGGAGGAAAAGCAGCGGGAACGTACTTTGCTACTCGCTTAACTGCGACTTCTGTAATTTCCATGCTCGTAATTACTAATATACAGTCGAACCCGGATATATCGAATTCGAAGGGGATCCGAAAATAGTTCGATATAGCGAAAATTCGATATACAGATATAGGCCAAAACTGCACTCGCGATCATAACAAATTGTGGCTTACCGTTTGGAACAGCCGCGAATCACGTAGCATGGGCACGCAGTGTGAAAGCGCTTTATTTCGCGGAAAAAAAATCGCTAATTTTGGGCTGCTTTTTCTTCTGCGAAACGAAGTTCAAAACACTGGTCTCGATCTTCGCTAGACTGTCCAGGTGTGAAAGCCCAGTGCCTTCCATTTCGCCGCAACAGCGCCGAATCAGGCTAAACGCCGAAGCCAGTTCAGTGGCTGTGCATGGGCGCGTTTCTTCGATAACACAGTCGCCCTCGTCGTCGCTGGAATCGGCGTCTTGAACGCCAGCTATCCCGGCCACAATGTCCTCATCAGCGAGGTCGGCTACCGCCTGAAGTTCGCTATCGGCGTTAATAAAGTCCTCAGCAGTCACTTCGGACGGAACGGCGCCGGGAAAATTCGACAAGTCGCGAAACGCGTCGTCCAAGCACTCATCGTCCTCTAAATCTTCCGGAAATTCATCTCCGGCCACTTCAAGGCCTGCCTTGCCAAAACAGTTGGCTACTGTGGCCTGCTTCACGTCGCTCCAAGCGCCGGTGATCATCTGGATCGCGCCGAGCAGGTCAATCCTTAGATCGGTTCCAATGCGGAGGTTTACGAGGAGCCGTTGAATAAGTCGCTTCCTGTAGCCTACTTTAAATGCTTTTATAATACCCTGGTCGAGGGGCTGCAGTCTCGCTGTGGTGTTCGGCGGAAGAAACTTTAGTTCGATGTGCTGCAGCTTACAGGTGGTTTGATGGGCCGAGCAGTTGTCGACCAGAAGGCAAACTCGGCGGCCCGACTTGCCCAACTCTGCGTCCCAAGCCTGCAGCCATTCAACAAAAAGTTGACGTGTCATCCACGCCTTCCTGTTACAGCCGTAGCGGACAGGAAGCTGTTTGCAGTTCTTGAAGCAGCGTGGCGACTTGCTCTTTCCGATCACGAATGGCCGTAGCTTGCACGAACCGTCCATGTTGGCCGCAAGCAGCACCGACACACGCACTTTGCTCATTTTCCCGCCGTGACATGAGGTCCCACGAAGCGCGAGTGTCTTATTCGGCAACATTTGCCAAAAGAGTCCAGTTTCGTCTGCATTGAAGATTTCTGCAGGCGAAAACTTCGCAGTGATCTTCGGCCACTCCTCAGAGAGCCACTGCTGCATCTCCTGGCTGCTGACAGCCCCACTTTCACCAGAAATGGTCTTTCCTACTATGCCGTGGCGGTTCTTAAACCGTTGCAGCCACCCAGTGCCACCGCAAAAGTTCTCTACGCCAAGAGCCGTAGCAAACCATTTGGCCTTCTCCATTAACATCGGGCCATCCACGGGAATATTTTTCGCTCGGATTTCAAGGAACCAAGCATAGAGTGCCTTCTCCACTTTGTCAAAAGCAGCAGGGCGCACACGACACGCTCCCGAGCGACTTTCCTCACTTGCTTTAAGCTTTATCTCCTGCTTGTTTTTTAACAACGTACTCAAAGTACTCCGCGGAATCCCGAATGCGTCTGCCACGGAGGACTTCTTTTCTCCATTCTCAACCCGCCGGATTACTTCAAGCTTTGTTGCAAAGTCGAGATTCTTCCTCTTTTTGATGTCCGCGGATGCCATAGCTCACCAGATGACAGCAGTCGTACACGCTGCACGCGGCTCGTTGAAACAGGCGCACACGGAAAAACACACGAGGCGCAGATGGAGCGGACCGAGCGAAGAATTTGCGAGCGGCAGTCAACTCCGCAGCGAAGGAACGACAGAGGGAAAAGAAAGAAAGCAGGGAGAAAGATCGGCGGAATGTGCCGTCGAGAGTGCTCTGGGCTTCGCTTTTTTTTTTTTTAGCTCTCTTCTCCCCAGACCCACGAGAGATCGCTTTCTCTCTTCCCTTCCCCAGGAAGCGCGGCTTGGAAACATCGCCGCGCACTCCCTTCGCTAAGCTCCAATGACCTTGCCCAGGCACCCGCCGGCGGTACAGGAGGAGCGGGGAAGCTCGCGCCGGTGGGGCGCCAAAACGGGAGGGAGGGGGGGGGGGGGGGGGACAAAAAAAAAAAAAGGCCCTGCATCTCCGTCGCTAGTGCGACGGCCGCGTGTGCGCATAGGAGCAAGCTGACTGACTGCGGAAATGTTCACCGCTGAGGCGGCTGAGGACCGGACAGGAATGTCTTTGGGGAAAGCGCACCTTCCAGGGGCGCGGCGCGGCGCGGCGCGGCGTTCGATATATCCAATGTCCGGTGAAAATGGAATTCGATATACAACGCAACTGCCCTATACTTTTACATAGTATTTTCAAGGGGGTAATCTGTGTGTTCGATATAGCCAATAATTCGAAATATGCGGGTTCGATATATCCGGGTTCGACTGTACACCACAGTACATGTCTCTAAAGCACCCTTCTAAGGCAACATCGTATTCACTAGACGCGCCTTTGTTCATTCCGAGTCATCGAGCTGGAGTGGCGGAGTGGTTAGCGTGCTCGTCTCGCACTCCGGAGGCCCTGGTTCAATTCCCCAACTCGACCAATTTCCTACGCTGTTTTGTTTATTAATGCTTCTGCGATTTTTCGGTCACGACCAACGCCGCCGCTTCCGACACAGGGCCCTTAACACTATTGCGTTAATACAGCATCACAATTAAGAACGCTTTGCACACAAGAAACCTACTGCAATACTCACATGGATAAATGAGTGCCCTTTAAGCCTAATTTGTGGGGAGAGTTTTTTTATTTATCCATTTCTTCATAATACCTTATAGGGCCCAGAAGGGCATTGAATAAGGGGGACAAAAACAACGCATGTACAAGAGAAACTAATTAATACAACATATTTGCTCACAGGTCTCATGTTGACACATTACGTGAGGGAGTGGACATTTGTACTAGCCATACTGGCACAGCGTGAAAGACAGACACAAGGAAAAGTAGGACAACATGGTGCTGACTAACAAGTGAATTCAGTTGTTAGTCAGAGCCATGTTGTCCTGCCTTCCCTGTCTTTCGCGCTGTGCCAGTATGGCTAGTACAATTGAAAACCAACTTGCCCCGCTTTCCGTCCCACAGGAGTGGACATTTCAGGGCACACAAATATAATAAAAATTACACTGAAAGGTTTACAATGAGCTGTTCGAGTGCTAGTGGGTTGGTGTCTGAAAGAAATAGCATAAACGGGGTTGTGTGTCCCACCCAGTGCATGCAGGAGAGCAACCCACCCGTGGTGCTGGCGGGTAGTGGTCCTCCCCCTCCTCCGCCATCGGCCCCAGACTCCCCCCTCCGACTGGCGTGCAGGGTGGCGGGGACGTCCCGGTGGCCGTGCAGGTGGCCCCCTTCCTCACGCATGATGATGCGCAGGTGGTCCCGACGGCCCACATTGGCCTCCGACGCCTCCCGGTGACGCACCACTCTGCCGGGGAGAAGGAAGACACTCAGCTGGGACCACGAATGAGCACAGCCACGGTCCTCAAGAGAGCCCCACTGCTCTCAAGCTCGCTTATCCAGCCTCTTAGTCAGAGCAGACCGTTCTGCTCTTGGCACAGGTCACAACGGAGAGCACATGCGGTCCCAGTACCCTCCACAATAAACGCTTCTCACTCTCAGCCAGACATCTGAAGAATCACATTTCTTTACGTTTTCTTTGAACTCGCAACCAGGGTGTCAGATATGGTTTGGTTTGGTTTGGTTAAAGGGGTTTAACATCCCAAAGCAACACAGGCTATGAGGGACGCCGTAGTGAAGGGCTCCAGAAATTTCGACCACCTGGGGTTCTTTAACGTGCACTGACATCGCACAGTACACGGGCCTCTAGAATTTCGCCTCTATCAAAATTCAGCCGCCGCGGCCGGGATCGAACCCGCGTCTTTGTGTCTCGTCCTTGTCTTTTCGTGGTTTGCATGCTCTGGCGCTATTTTCTTCAAATCAAGTCTTTTAGGTCAGCAGCCGAGCGCCATAACCACTGAGCCACCGCAGCGGTTTGTCAGATATGGGATGCTGCCTTCTCTGAAGAGAGTTTAGTGAGACAGAAACCCTTTAACGAAAGCAGAGAATTTAGCAGGTGGCAGAAAGTTGCTGACAGGCTACGATGCATGGGGAAGAGAAATGAGGAAAGAACAAAGCAAGGAGAGGGGTGCAGAAAATTTCAAAGCGAAAGAATTAAAAAAAAACCATAAATGGGGCCATTGCATTTGAGCTGAGATGAATCAGTGAGTAACGCTAGAAGACAGTAATCGGTGCAGCGCAGGAACCGAGTTGGCCAAGGCAGCCCCTGAAGAGTTCTCCAGGCTTTGCACTGAAGCTGCTCGAGCCATCCAAACTCACATGGTAATTGGAACGGATGCCATGCATCCAGTATGAGCAACCAAGATCAGGACATGCAAGTGAAAATTTTACCCCTAGGAGTGGGCCACCAACCAAGGCAAATTTTCAACAGCGTGTAGCGATATCTAGGCTACACGATCATAATTAAAGAAAGCAAACTTCTTTTCGGGTAGGAAGAGCAAAGTCACACAGTGCACTTCTCATTGCCATGCTGTCCACTGAAGTAGGCTCCTAGTAGTACCTGAAGTTCACACTGGCTCTTTCTGGCCCTGACAACCGATACATTGACAAAGAGCGAGGTGCAACCACGGCTGCAGAAATGCTGAGGGAAGTGTACAACGTCAGCGGGAAGTAGAGAGCCGTAGTGTTCCCTCACCTTACCATAAATACATTGGCCAGTTTGGCCCACATACACTTTACCCCATGTAAACGGAATAGAGCAAGCTCTGTTCAACAGTGAGGATATGGCACACGACACAAACGTCGCAAGCTGGTTCCGACTCACACTGACTGGAAACCAGCGCAGACAGCAGTGCTAAACACACAAGATTAGGCGAAAAACTGCTCACCCTCTACTCGGTTAGCATGAATATGCTGCGCACAGCAAGTGAATGGTCCGTGAATCGAGCAGCGTAACTCACACGTCAGTGAAGGAGTGTGGCTTGAGCATTCCCTCAGGTTCGGCGACGGCATAGCGTCTGGGCGCATTGGACAGCACTGCGCACAAACACAGGCATCCCAGATAAGCACGCTACAATGAAGAATGCAATAAAGTTCAGACTGCGGCATTTAAACAACTGGTCCCAGCCACAATTTACAAAGAAAAAAAGATGAATGGTTTAATAAGTTAAACTAAATGCGACGAAGGTTCACTAGCATAATCGCACCTTCATTGACACATAACACCAGCTACATCCCAAGCATACGACTGTATGCAGCAATTTGAACACTCGAATAGAACTGCCATGATGCAAATGTTCTTTCTTTTTAGCATGAAGCATGTATCTTTCTTTCAACTGAGCTGTAGCTATCATGTAATCAGTTTCATCTTGGGAGCAACTAAGGTAGAACATCTATAATAAAAACTGTTTATATGAATTTCGCAATGATCTGAATTTGTAAAATTCCCTGGCCGGAGTGCATATTAAAAACCAACTCTCCTACCCCATTCAAATTATTCATTTTGCTTGTTTGCAACACAAGAAATGCTCCTAATAGTAATTCTAACCTTCCAGTCCAGAACAACAGACATACGGCGAGAATCACCAATATCATCAGGACGAGGGTCTGGATACACTGACAATAGGAATAAAGCTCACGAGAAATTTAAGAGCTTGTAGCGCCCGGCGACGCTATAAAGCGCAGGCGCTGAGATCGGCGTTCCCGCGACAAAAGAAAATAAAGAACGACAGCGCGTGCTCGGAGCGCACGCCCGGCACGCGCAGTCCGGAACTAGAAGCCTGCCACGCTGGTCGTCTCTGTCTGGTGCTCCGCTGCGACCCCGCAAAATCCTCAACAGTGGTGACCTGGCGAACCGTGCCTTCTATCTCAGCTGCGTTCCAGCATGGCGTACTGGCAGCACCCAAGTTTCGACCCGCCGCTCCCGGCGTTCTGGCCTGCAGGCGTCGGCGGGTGGTTCCCCCAACTGGAGGCTGCGATGTACCTGAACGGCATCACCATCCAGCCGTTCAAACACGAAGTCCTTTGTGACATCCTCCCGGCCGACCTCCTGCGTCGGCTCACCTACTCTGCTTTCGGCGGCCGGCCATACGATGAGCTGCGTGCGGCCGTCTTGGCGGACTTCGGCGCCTACTACGTTCCGCCGCCGCTCTACGACGCAGCGGACCCGTTTTCGCCGCCGCCAGCCTCTGGCCCTGCACCGGCCTCGCTCGCGCCCACGCAGCCTTCATCAGAACCCGGCCCGCCTCAGCAGCCCCTCGCCGCCTCGCCGCCACTCCCGTCCAGCGTCTCCAGCCCGGCTGTCTCTCTCGACGCCACACCAGGTGGGATCCGCACGAGCTTCGCCTCGCGTCCTTCTCCTACTACTATCCGACCCGCGTCTCTGGCTCTGCCTCCTTGCGCTTCAGTGGCGTTGTCACCAGAGCCTCCTGCAGCCAAGGACGACTCTGCGGCAGCAGCCGTGCCGAGGCTTCCGGCATCCCCATCTACCTCGTCACTACCGCCAACAGCTCTGCAGACCTCTGCTGTGAGGGTGCCGCCGCCACCGCAGCATATGCCACATACCAGCCCCACTACCCTGGCGACCACACCGCCTGCCCAAGAGGCCCCACCCCAAGCCCTCAGTACGATCAACTGCTTCTCGGATTCTGACCCTGGCAGCTCGACACCGCTGCAGCAAGCGTCTGCTTTGGTGCCTGACTTGAGCCACCCTCGGCACCGAATGGTCGAGCTACCCACACCGAGTAGTGCAGCAACTGTCCAACCACCAGCTGTGCCTGTTGCTGTCAGCCAGCCGTCTGATGTAGCAGTCTCAGCTCCACGGCATGTCACTGCCACAACCTCCTGGCAGCCACCTACAGCCAACCGTGCCCACACGCGCATCAGCACTGGCCAGTCGCTCCGGACTGTCACTCCCGCTTCGCCCAAGCACCTGGCATTGAGCCCAGCAACTTGCTCCGGCATCGTCACAGCTGTCGCCGCTATGTCGATGGTCAAAACACAGCTGCTGTCAGGCCACGGAGCCGTTTCGCCCACTCCAGCGCTTGTGCCGACGTACTCGGCGCGCCGGATTCCCACCGACACCAGCTCCAACGTCCCCACACCGACGACACTTGTGTCCGCGGGCAGCACTACAGTCGGTGACGGCCCGACCATGGCCTCCCTGCTCCCATGTCCGTTGTCAGCTCGGCACCCTGCATCATTCGCCCCTTGCGCAGCAGCCAGGCTTGTCCACCTGAGCCGGCGCACTCCACCCGACTGCTCTTCCCGGCCTCTGACCTGAACTTACCGGACCTTGCAGCGACCCCGTGGGGACACTGTTACTCTAGCTGCCGGCTTGCCTGCCGTGGCTACTCCCTCTCTGCCCCGTCGGCACGTACATTCCGACGTTCCGTCTAGGCGGGGGGCCCTGTAGCGCCCGGCGACGCTATAAAGCGCAGGCGCTGAGATCGGCGTTCCCGCGACAAAAGAAAATAAAGAACGACAGCGCGTGCTCGGAGTGCACGCCCGGCACGCGCAGTCCGGAACTAGAAGCCTGCCACGCTGGTCGTCTCTGTCTGGTGCTCCGCTGCGACCCCGCAAAATCCTCAACAAGCTCTTCAAAGTTATTTTTCTTGCACAATCAGGTTAAGAATTGATTTTGTTAATTCCATTTGATTTCAATATGTGCATTTTGTTCAAATGTTGGTTCGCACTTTCCCTATGTGGTTGTTTAAATGCTTTGTTTTATATTCAATCGAACACAGGATGATTCTGCTGCTTTATTTCGCTGTTTGAATTTTGTTGAAATCTTAGTTCCCACATTCCTTATTGCGGTTGCCCAAATGCCGTTTTCTATTGGACTGAATACCAGCCATATAGGCAATTGGTCCGAATATTTGTGCAAATTTTCCTTGAATGAGCAAATAAAGCTTCCTTTGATTGATCAAGTGTGAAGTTCTGAGTGTTCCAAACTCTCTCCCGCCCCACAACGCAAGACACGAACGGGCGAACCGTGACCGCACTGTCGGGCACTAAGTGCTGCCCGTATATATCACCAAACCAACGCCAAACCAACAATTCCCACTTTCGACAAGGAATTGGTCAACAAGGCAGATGATCGCATTGTAATGTATGGTCTGGCTTGGATGAGAAATGCTTGTTTTGACTGAGGCTGGCAATGAGAAGTGAGGTGTAAGATCACGCTTCTGTTCATTTTCAAGGTGCCTCTGATTGGTTTTAGCAGTTTGAGATTTACTCGAAGCTGCAAGGCTGGAAAATCAAGTAGCATGCACCCATCTCCCGACTACAACGTTTCGACCAAAACGGTTGCACAACCTCTGCATTTCGCAAGGATGAAAAATCAAGGAGCATGCGACTGCCCAGCACTTTTCAGCCGATGCAATCATCTGCGCTGTCACTTTTCAATCAATACAACCTCAGCGACTTGCAAGGCACGTGTGAGTGCGCCTGAAAGGGGCAGTGAAGAGAAATCTGAACTCGTCTGTTTGCCGCGGAAACTCGATCTACACGTTCCGAGAATTCTTAGAAACTGTGACTTATTGCCCTTTGTGGCCGACTTCCCTAATTAAATCTGATTAACGTCCGGCTCCAGCCTTTATATTTTGGATTCTCCCTGTACAGCGGTCGGAGTTGACCAACGCGTGGAGTGTCTTTCAGCCAGCTCCGTGGAGGCTTTGATTTCGCTTTATTTTGTTTTTTTAGGTTTCCGTGAATAAATAGTTTCATTCGCAGATAATATAGCCGCTAAATAAGCCCACGGAAATAAAAATACGCGAGGACTATTTGCTACTACGGATTACTACGAATTACTCCGCTGATGGCAGAGCGGCAAGCCGCCACGGGACTGGGTGAAAGGCACTCCACGTGTTGGTCGACTCTGCCCACCGTACGGGGAGAATAAAAAATAAAGGGCGGAAGCCGGACGTTAATTCGATTTAATTGGGGAAATCGACCACACAGGGCAGTAAATCGAAGTTTCTGAGAATGCTCGGAATGTGTAGATTGAGTTCCCGCGGCAAAAATACGAGTTCAGATTCCTCTTCACTGAACCTTTAACAGCAGCAGCAGAAAGGACCATTTCCCCAAATGTTAGCACTGCCATGCCAGCCTTATGAATAACCACACGGTGATGCTACAGGAGGGGGACTCACGCTGGAAGTACACGGGGAACTCATTGATGTTGTACAGGGTCAGCACCTGCTTGTGGCTGTCCTGGTTCTCCACGTAAAAGTCAATTTGTGATGGGCACACCACCACGGGCATGCGGCCCGCTGGGGCATGCCGGCCAATCTCGGTGGCCATCAGGGGAGGCCCCCTGAATGCCTCGAACAGATCACCTGCAGGAGCACCACCATTTAGGCGACTCAACACTGCACCGCGTTTGTTGCACATTATTTGCACACTTCATACACTTGCCATACAAAGGAAAAACTTCGCCAACACTGTTGTCGGGTGTGCACGGAAGCAAGCAAACAATAACGAAAGGAGTTTCTGGCGTAGTGTACAAGCCCAAGGATTGAAGCAGGCTCCAAGCCATCGTCCTTAGTTTCACTGGAATATAGCCAGCAACAGAGGTTCTTCAGCGACACCTTTTCCGCAGTGTTTTTTCGACTGTCAATGAGCCAAGCATTTTGCGAAAGTAAAAAGAATTATACAACATACATCCACACGACGTGCCAGACTCTGGGCAGCTTGTAATGACTGATGTCAGGTCGAATTTATAGGCTAGACTTGAAGGGAACGGTTGCTTCAAGTTTGGCGGGTGCGATCACAGTTGAAGCATGCATTTGTTGAACTTTCTTCTTTGAAAAAGTGCAGATATGTGCAAAAGTAGTTTTTCCAAACCGAATTGAATACAAATACTGTAGCTTTGCTACTGATGAGCTGAAGTTAGTAGACAGATTTAAGTCAATAATATGACGGTCATGATCTTAGGTATTAACGGGATGGAGAGTTGGGCTCTTTTATTTTGATCCATTTCGAATTAGCAGCATGAACAGGTGAAACAACACACTGCGAGAAGTGACGTGCTTCTAGCGCTGTATGAGTGTTGCTCCTCATGTTTTTGAAGCGAAAGCTTCACTATGGGACCTCGGGTTTTCTTCGCAGAGCTTGCGTTTCCATCTTTGTTTGACCTTCAGATAAAGCAAAGGAAAGTGCATAACTGGCCCTCTGGGACAGTGGACACCTTAGTCGCCCTTTCAGCTATGCACATAACTGGCACCCAGGAACAGTGGACACCTCAGTCGCCGTTTACGGGATGGAGCCCCTTCCAAAGCAAAAGAAAGACGCATAACTGGCCCCCTGGCACAGTGGACACTAGTGACAGTGGACACTAGTGACAGTGGACACTAGTGACAGATGTGTGCTGCATGTTTTGGCATTGACAATGTTGTGCCAGAAACGCGGCACTGAAGCCATAGGCCGTCAGCGTTCATTGTGTTCACTGGCGTTGACGTTGACAACGTTTTAGACTCCGATGATTTTAAGGAAAGGAAGTGCACATAACTGGATCCTGGGTCAGTGGACGCCTGGATCACACTTTGAGGTACTACGTGGGGTGATGAGAGAGAGATGTGGGCTGCATGCCTCAGCGCTGACGACGCTGTGGCAGATGCGCGGCACTGCAGCAATAGGTCGCAGAATTCATTGGGTGAGCAAAACTCTCGCAATTAACCACTTGCCAGGTTGACAGAGTGGGCGTGCTGCCTATCCAGTGTCCGGAATGCACTCAACGTTACAGATGCCAAGCCGTGTACAGTTGTCCGATACGCCTTAGCTTTCACTCACTCTCTATCAGGTTGAGCAGTAGTTAAACCATAGCTAATTTTTGTGCTTCCTGTTTTGTGCAGTGCTTTGCCATTCGAAATGACACTGAACAACACATGATGGCTGTTTTTGTTTGTATTGCAGTTGAGATTATGGTACTGCCACTAACTAGCGATTCCCGCCTATACCTGGCAAGTACGGCGTGACAAGTGAAGCGGCGTCATATGATTTATGAGCATCTATGCATGGGCGGTCGCTTTTTAAGTACAGGTTAATAAGCAGGTTTATTAAGTCAGCAATCTATTATATTATTGTTCAGCAGTGTTTTTGGCGAGTCTATGTTTTTTTTTAGTGTTGCCTTAGCACTCTGAATTTAAGTTTCATTATGCTAGTCTGTTACTTTACTACGCTATTATTCTTGTATTATGAATGATAGATGGCACATGCGAGGCACATTGATCAATTGCATTTCAAGTGGGCGCCGATTGACCTTGGCAATTAGGGCGGCACATTTGCTTTAACACCGAATAAATGTTTCTTATGCACTGCAATTTCTTTGTGCTCTCATTAACGTCGATAAGCATTGCTTTTCCATTACCACATGCAGCAAAACAGTGCAGTTTCTGAAGCCACAAAACAAATGTTACATCATAGCAAGAGAGGTGAAATCATGAAACAAGCTTTCATTTTCACGTGAGCACCGCATTGGAAGAAACAGACTTAGCCAAACATGCTCCCCCTTTAAAACATTCTCGCCAAAAAGGGTGCCGATTTGCACGCTTCCAAAGCGATGCCTGGCCGAATTTGGGACTTCTATAACTTGACTGTTGGTCAGAATGTTCAATGTAGAGTACCATTTCTGAAAAACAGCGCATCCCCTAGGTTGACAGACGTCTATATTTTATTCTATTAGCAATTATCTTATTAAATGCCTTGTAAGCAATGCATAGTAAACCAATCGACCAACAATTTTTCTCGCCTTTGACATCCCCTTTCTTGTGGAGAGCATTCTTCCATGCTTCCAGTAAGCTAGAGATAATGAGGTATAGCGTGTAAAGGGTCGTTAATTTTTTAACACAACATCCTCACCATCCTTCAACAGATCTGAGTTACTGCCACTTTTTCCCCCCGCAGTGCTCGTAAGATTTTTTTGTTACTACCCCTTTCGCTAGCCACAGGATGCTCATTTCCCTGGCACTACTCCTATGGACCACTGCTAGCGCAACTGTGAGTACTTTTGCCATCATGGCTGTTGTCGAGGCTGCTTGTGATGGAACCGGTGAAGTTACCCTGGTAACAGTTTTCCGAAACAGGCAGCAGGAGTGTCCCAGTTTAACATTTACTCTCAACATGCGTTCAAACATGAATTCTGTTCATGTCAACTTCATCTTCGACATGCTGAACTGCAGTACTGCTCATCTGTTCAAGGATCTGTCAAGGACTACCCATTCCTTTGCAGCTGGCACTTTTCCACTTTTGCCTGAGCATCAATGTCCAATATCTTGCGTTCCACAATAAGAAATTGCTACACAACCCATTTATACATCCATATTGAAGACTCTCTGTGTGCCACCCTTCATAATAAAATATTTCATGTTCTGATGGAGAGAGAACCCATGCGCACCTACAACAAAACGCACTCAGAGATCCAGATTCATGCCTGCAGGGAATAACTGCAAAGGTTGGCTTATTACTACTGCAGGAAATGTCTACTGTTTGCACCAGTAAATGTTTATGCAAAGTCTTTGTGTGCCGACCCTGGAACTGTGACCTTCACAGCAGCAAAACCCTGAAACTACGTGAACAAAAGAAGCCACATCTTTCAGTTTTGTGAAGCTAAAGCTACACAATGTGCAGCACTTTCCCATCAGGTTTAACCACACCCTTTGGTGGCCATTTATTATTGCTACTTTGTTGCTATGAAAATTTCTGCAAGAGCACATTATTTTTAACCCATCTTAATTTTGCTACGCAATCACATGCACAGCACAAGCATGACAGAGTTAACAAAGTGGCTTGTTGGCTAGTTCGTTATCCAAATCAGCACTTGAAGACATGGATAGAGAGAGTGTCCGTGTCTTCAAGTGCTGATTAGGATAAAAGGACATAATTAAAACGGCTTCCAGAAAGATATTTTCCGTCTTTCACTAGTATTATCTCAACACAGCAGGTGGGCTTAGCAACACCATTACTAAGTATTCTGCATGCTATCGGGCTCGAATAACGCCTCATTATAAATGTGTGCATGAGGATGGAAACAACATAAAAACAGAAAATTTAACAACAATATATCACCATAGCCACTAAAATTGAGATGTAAGAGTGACGTGTGATTATGCACATTTACAAAGTAATCTAATTTACATCCATAACAATTACTTAGCTGGGGTGACTTCACTGCAGGTGTTTTTTTTTTTGTGAAATGAACGAGCAAGTATAGCTACGAGTAGAATACAGTGCATGAAAAAACTGGACAGAGCAGGCAGTAATGATAAAATAACCTAATCACGGCTGCATTAGTATTTTAGAACTTTAAATATAAACGACACATTTCTCGCTATCTGACATGCATTCAATTTAACAATTCAGCATTTCACATCTCTATATATGCCTGTCTTGCGCGTTACGCCTGCCATTCTAACCTAAGACGCAGTAACAGCAGCATGACCTGTGGAATTGTAGAATTATATCAAGCTTGGTTCTGAGTGTGGTTCAGAGTAATTGTCAGCTTTACATTACTGCATAACAAACTGTTCTGCGGTAGTTACTGGTGTGTGGAACTCTGTGTTGAACTGCTGCTGCTGTCACGGTCACAAGAACTGCACCGACGTTCACTTGTTTTCATCTAACATGCTGTCTAGTAAGCTCTTCTGCCTTCAAAAGACATCATAGGCTGAGAAGAAACAACATTGTCGTCTTTTCTGCTCTATTATTCTTGGCCATTCAGGATCCATCACTTTTCAAAAGTCACCTTTTCCCAAAAAATTTCAAGCTCAATTTAATTACAAGATTTCCCATTACACATGAGTCGGTTTTGGCTGTCCCTCGCGGAATTATGCTACCTACTAGGAGGCATTAGTCCACAGGTAGCAGCAAAAATAGATATAAATACCACGAAAAGTTGTTCAGCACTGTATCGCAACATTACTAAAACAAAATAACGTGGCTAATCGACACAAATACAAATTCTTCCCTCACTCGGGAGACTGATCCCCCTTGTGAATACCAAGTGGCTGCCCATGCTCGAGAAGGAATGCCGAAGGCGACGCGTTTTACCTCCTCCTCCTGCTGCCTGGAAGCGCTGGACTGAACTTCAGCTACCTCAGTGTGCGATCCAAATGACAATGTGCGTTTAGTATGCGAGAACTTTTGTCTGAACCCGTACACCTCGATACAAACCGACTAACCAATGCTTGCACTGCATCGAGTTTGCGAGGGTCGCGCGATCGGAAGGGGGCACCAATGCAATGCTTACAGTGAACAAAGGCACCCTGGCGCCGAAACAACTCGCGAGCGCGGCAACTCCGCGCGGATGTGCGTCCACTCGTTTGTCACGCAGCGATTCCCCGCAAAACATTACCTCGCGCCAGCTACCAGGACGGCAAGTGCGAGAGAAAAGAAGCCCGCACAGTGGACACCCCGCCGCTGCGGCTCACCGATATTCGCGGAAGCACTTTTGTTCCCCTAGGCATGGTAACAGCTGTGCCAGAATCTTTCACAACGGGCCCCCCGACGCGTGGGGCCATGTCGAAATCGGCCGTCACGGCGACCACCACCGTGGTAACCGCACGAGCCCGCTGTCGGCGCGCGTGCGAAGGGAAAACCACTCACCATCGTCGACGGCAGCCGCCAGCCACACAGCGTACGCGCAGTCGCCAAGCCGAGCCCAAGGAGCAGCGCGTATTGTTCGCCCGGTGCGCCGTCACGGCCTAAACAGCTGACATCAAGCCCCCGTTGCCCCTGCATGCGAGAAATGTGTACACTCTACGAGTCACATGATGCTATGACGTCATTTTAGGTGGTCATTTAAGGGGTTATCTATTGATTTGCTACGTCGCATCTAGATAAACAAAAACAATAGTAACTATTATGATAGCAACTTAAGCCAAGACTCCTAACTAATACTGAAAAAACAAAGTCGAAAGTGCAACAATGCTGCTCAGTTGCTTTGTTTCATTGTGTAAACAGCAAACTAATTGATACTTGAATGCTTCTTTTCTTTTTCTCAACCTACATTTTATTAATTTGCTGAAAAGCAAGTCAAAAAGTTTGCGGACACATGGCCATCACCACCACCTATCCAGGTCAAGCCAATTCTCTAGACAAAACTATCCAAAACAACGAAGTGGCGTTCTAGCCAAGGTTCTAGCCTCTTTGGCAGCGTTCTTTCTCTATGCCGGCAACGTGTGCGAAGGTGTCACTGGTGTTGAACGCGTTGGACCCTCGGTAATGTCGTGAACTGCCTTCCACGGCCGGAGCACCTTCGCTGAAAACCAGTGAGCTTCCCGAGACAGTATTCGCTTCGCCATGAACAGCGATTCGGCTGCGAAGGCTACGGCATTGGCGTCGCTGACGGAGACTTACACCGACTCCGAAGGCGAGTTGGACTCCGACCCCGAGGACAGCGGTGAGGCTGCGGCGGCTCCTTTGTCCACTGAGCGCACGCAGCCGAGCGTCGAGAGCACGCCCAGCTCACAGAGCGGAGGGGCGCCGCTCGTCTCGTACCGCGCCGAGGACGAGGACGAGGAAGCGGCGGCCGGGGACGAGCCTGAGTCTGGTCGCGTTGTGTACGTGCGTCCCGAGTCGCCGGTCTCTTTCCACCGTTGCCTGCAGAGCCTGGGGCCCAACGGCGTCTTCTTGCCGCCAGAGCCGCCGGGCCGGTGCGCGCCGGCGCTGCAGGAGAAGATAGCGCGCCTGTACGAACGCAAGCTGCGCGACGGACGCGACATGAACGCGTCCATCCAGATGCGCAAGGACTTCCGCAACCCGAGCATCTACGAGAAGCTGATCGCGTACTGCGGCATCGACGAGCTGGGCACCAACTACCCGCCCGAGACGTACGACCCGCACAGCTGGGGGCCGGACTCGTACTACGAGGAGCTGTCGAGGCGCCAGAAAGAGGAGATGGACAAGCGCGAGCGCGAGAAGAAGACCAAGGTGGAGTTCCTCACGGGCACCGCCAAGAAGCCCGAGCCGCGGAAGAGCAAGTGGGACGTGGGCGCCGCGCAGCCCGTGCTGGGAGTCGCCAGGCCCGTGTTGCCCGCTCTGGCCACCCGGCCCACCGTCATCTCGGCCTTCGGAACGCTCAAGCCGCCTGCCAAGCCCTGAATTGCCCTCTTTGCACCGGAGCCACGGCAGCGCAGATTCTTGCCAATGGCGCGCTACTACCGAATGCAGGGGCCAGGTTGTTTTGGACAGAGCTTGTTTCATTCTCCGTGAACCCACCTCTATTCTCTACCATTTTGAAAAAATGTGCAAAAGGACGCAGCTGTAAATAAGTACACGAGTTCTAATGTGTGCTACTGCACTGAAGAAAAGAAACTGTACTCGCACATCAGAAATACTCTTCTTTTGTGACGACCATGTTCTTTTGGGCTACTTTTCAGTACAGTTGGGCTTACTGTCTATTCCAATTAGTTGTACTACTGCAAGAACCGATTGCTTTCAATGGCAAGAACATGAGATAAAAAAACATGAGAATTGTTGCCTGCCTGGGCACATCTTTTGCACAGTTGCCCTTTCATCCCTTTTACAGTAAGTGTTGCACCTAGCCACCCTGTTGACTTCATGAGAGAAGATGACCAAGTCCTTCTCCTCAGCGGAAGGCAGCAACTCCTCGTTTTGGTGGCTTCCTTGAGGCTACAGCGAGCAACTTCGCAGGACTGCTTAGTGGCATAGGAGTCGCTGGAGTGTTTAATGGACAGTGACATACATAGTGCTGCATGTGTCAAAGCCAGCTTGCCATTGCTGTCTCTCTTGTTCCTAGGTTCTCCTTTTTTTCTGCATTTAGTGAGGTTAGTGAAATATAGTTCATGCACGGTGTTGCGACCAATGTATGTACAGGGTCGTCCACTCTTAGAACGCGCTAGCGCGTGGCCGCACTCTTCAGAGGGTCACCGCGTGCGACACAGTCGCTTACCGCAGCAAAGTGGCGCAGGAGAAGGTTTACCTGGACATGGTGCTTCGCGTCATCTGCCACTTCGCTTCGACGTGCAGCCGTTTCGGACGCAGTGACCCTCCAAAGAGGACGGCCACGCGCTAGCGCATTCTAAGAGTGGACGACCCTGTACTTGTGCAACGTATGGAGCAGTCCTGGGGACCAAGAGCATTGATGTGTAGTCAGCAACTGGTGTTCAGGCTTCCTGTCAGCACTGCTTGCTCTAATTCGATTTGGAGCGCTGGTTTGTGGTGAGGTACAGTGGACGTCAACAATTCTAAAAAAAAAAAAACGGTGGGCCTTCAGTACAATTTTTTTTTACAAAAGAGAGTTAGTTTCAGCTTCTTCAGCAACAGTTATATTTCACAAGTGCAGTTTGCAGCAAGGCTAGACAGGCTGCCATAATCGCAGCATCCAGGACCCAAAGTGTGGTGCAGTTCATAGTTTGGTTTTCACATAATCCTCCTGTTGTGCCCTTGTGGGATTGTTCAGTTGTCAAATAAAAAAGTTTCCACATGTTCCTTTTCAGGTCAAGTTATTGAGCGAAGTTTTGATAATTTTCCCGCATACTGTGTGATGTCAGTGCACGAAGAACCTTGGTGGTTGAAATTTTCGGAGCCCTTCACTACGGCATCTCTATAGACTGAGTTGCTTTGGGATGTTAAACCCCCATAAACCATAAAACCATTTCTGAGTTAGAACAGTAAGTGATGCCATTAATATAAGCTTTCAGTTTGTGCCATCATATGCAGTACCTCAAGGTCCCCTTTTGTTAGCACTTTGCGTGAGGAGTGCGCAAGTCAAGAAATTTATTTAGTAATGGCCTTGCAATGGACTGCTTGCATAAGCAACAGGAGCTATGGGAAGATTGTTCCGGTCTGTGGCTGTGATTCCAAAAAATTTGCAGCCACCTACGCGAAGGGCACGAATGGTCGGCGATATATAGGTGCTTCGCGAAACATAGTGCTGACGCCATGCATGGCGGCACAACTTTTGCGTTTATGTTAACGGAGGCTTACATCATCATCATCATCAGCCTGACTACACCTACCACAGGGCAAAGGCCTATCCCATGTCTCTCCAATTAACCCTGTCCTTTGTCGGTTGCCGCCACTGTATCCCCGCAAACTTCTTAATCTCATCCGCCCACCTAACTTTCTGCCGTCCCCTGCTGCGTTTGTTTTCTCTTGGAATCCACTTCGTTACCCTTAAGAACCAGCGGTTATCTTGCCTTCGCATTACATGCCCTGCCCAAGCCCATTTCTTCCTCTTGATTTCAACTAAGATGTCATTAACACG
Source organism: Amblyomma mixtum (assembly GCF_055824585.1). Classification (NCBI taxonomy): domain Eukaryota; kingdom Metazoa; phylum Arthropoda; class Arachnida; order Ixodida; family Ixodidae; genus Amblyomma; species Amblyomma mixtum. The sequence goes on from NC_143016.1 coordinate 174,186,304, forward strand.
CGTTTGTTCCCTCACCCACTCTGCCCTCTTCCGATCTCTTAACGTTACACCTATCATTTTCCTTTCCATAGCTCGCTGCGTTGTTCTTAACTTAAGCTGAACCCTCTTTGTTAGCCTCCACGTTTCTGCCCCATAGGTGAGTACCGGTAGGATACAGCTGTTGTATACTTTTCTTTTCAGGGATATTGGTAAGCTACCATTCATGATCTGAGAGAACCTGCCATATGCGCTCCACCCCATTCTTATTCTTCTAGTTATTTCCCTCTCATGATCCGAATCTGCGGTCACTACCTGCCCTAAGAAGACATATTCTATTACTACTTCCAGCACCTTGCTACCAATTGCGAACTGCTGTTCGTTTGCTAGGCTGTTGAACATTACTTTGGTTTTCTGCATGTTAATTATTAGCCCCACCGTTCTGCTCTGCCTGTCTAACTGATTGATCATGCTTTGCAGTTCTTGTCCTGAGTGGCTTAGCAAGGCAATGTCATCAGCGAATCGCAAATTACTCAGGTATTCTCCATTAACTCTTATCCCCAACTGTTCCCATTCCAGTCCCCGGAATACCTCCTGTAAGCAGGCAGTGAAGAGCATTGGCGAGATCGTGTCTCCCTGCCTGACACCTTTCCGTATTGGAATTTTATTGCTGACTTTATGGAGAACTATAGTAGCTGTGCAATCGTTATAGATATCTTCCAATATTTTCACATAACACTCTTCTACACCCTGATTCCGCAATGCCTGTCAGCTGTCATGTCAGCTGTCATGCAGGCAGGCATTGCGGAGGCTTACAATGAGCTCTTTATGGCCATGAGCCAGCATTCCTACGGTACCCTAGACATAAACTGACCCGCATACGTTCAGCATTCGGAGCACGACGCTCTGTATCGGCCGCGACTAACGTGCAATGCGTTCGTCATGGGGGGGGGGGGACTTTATTTAGCAAGCGAATTCGAGGCCCGCTGGCCTCCTGGGCCTCTGACCGCAGTGAGGTCTTTAGGGTTAGGAGAGGCACAGTCCACGCTGGAGGAGGGGACGCCAGGCATGACAGGAGGATGTGGGTAAGGGTGGCCTTGGGGCGGGAGCACAAGATTGGTATGGGTGGTACCGCCATAAATTTAGAAAGATTGGCTGGTGTAGGCAGGGTTCGCGCTTGCAGGCGACGCCAGATTGACTGTTCTCGGGTAGTGAGGGATGGTTGAGGTGGCCGGTAGATTAGGCGCTCGGCACGGGAGTTTGCGGTGAGCTCAGCAAACGAGTGCGTATTTATTTATTTATTTATTTATTGTCAATACTCTCAAGGCCCGGAGGCATTACAGAGAGGAGGGGCATACAAAATCTAAAGTAATTTTCTTGAAATGTTCGACATCGGTGATTGCAGCGATGAAGGCAGGGAGGTGGTTCCAGTCATTTGCAGTTCGAGGAATATATATGAATTCAAGCAAAGGGTGGTTCCGCATTGTAGGATTCTTACCTTCCCAAGCAACCACAGATATCCGTCGGACGTACGAGCTAGATCCGAACGTCCTTTGCCGAGATCGGACGTCCATCGAACGTACGAACACAATCCGATTTCGGATATCCGTATTCGTACATCCGCCGGACGTACGGACAGTGTCCACTTTTGCATGGAGACGAGGTGTACGTCCGCAGGATGTAAGGCCGAGTACTTTCCCAGGCCATGAGTATGGGCGTTTTTTATTTCACAGAAAATTCGCGTCTTTCGTGTATGTATACTGTTTTATTTGCATCGGTTGGGGGGGTTTGAAGCGAAGATGTTTGTAAATTGGTGCGATTCCTCTCGTTCCTGCAGTGCAAGAGCCGCCAACGAACTAAATTTTTCTAAGAGGAGAAGCAGGTGTTGCAGAATTTTGCAAGAACTCAATGACTAGTTTTATATTTATAAAACTTCTCCAAATTAGTGCGAGACATGTCCACCGTTTTGCTAGCTAAACTTGCCATTGAAACCATTCGTAAGCATCAAAACTCCCGTGCATTCTGCTATCACCATCATCGTAGATGTCAGTTCGCGGTCAGTCCAATCCAGTCCATCAGTACGGCTCCGTTGCGCTACAATAGTTGCGCTGTTGTTGATTGTCGCGTAGTGTTGTCGCGCAGAGCTTTATAGCTCTGTTATATAGTGTACTAGTTCACTATACTCTGTTTTTAGAGAGTTTTAGTATTGCGGGCTTTGCGTAATTGCGTGCATGGCGGCGTCCTTTCAAGCGACAGCCGCCCGCTTCAGCCGATTCAGCAGCTCTTGCGATTCCGGTCGGCATGTTAACCGGCAACTACTGGTGTTTTTGCTTTTCGCTATGACTTACCTTGCTTCGACGATAAAGTTTAAGCTGCAATTCATCCCAGTTTTTGAGATACGATCTCGATTCTGGAGCGCGCAAGCCTAATGGAACCTCAAGCTGCACTGCTACCGTCTGCAACGGCCCGAAACTCAGCAGAAACCTAGCAAAACGTTTGGAACGAAATAAAAATAGATTTGGAGGTTTTTCGGGGTGTTTTATGGACATAAATTATGTAAAGAGACAAGTTTTTTTAACATTATACGTCATGTGATGGCAAATGTTCTTGCTCCAACGGCTTGTAGTTAACATTGCTTTTACGAGATGACGCCACTGTTTTACGTTTTTATTTCATTTTATTTTAATTTCGGGGTCATTTTGCAGACGAAAATGAACGCTGTACTGATAATTCGTTTAAAAAACTCGGTAATATTATACTTTGGCAAGTTAGCGGCAATGTCGGCCATTTTAGAAGGACCGTTGGCACCCATGTCAAGCTTGGTCAAGCAGGTGGCGTTTAGCGTTTTCAAAACGCTACACTAAAACGGTCTGTGGGGATAAGTTGCTTGCGGTACGCTAACGTACCGCTGTTTGCGGATGTTCAGCGGACGTACAGAACATCCGAAACAGACCTCTGTCGGCCGTCCGAAGTATATCGGCGGTTGCTTGGGTTAAAACTGTGATCAGTGCGTGAGGATATATAAGATGGAGGAAGCAGTAACTGATTTTTGAGAATAGGGTTAACATAATAAATCCGTTGGAAAAGACATAAGCGAAAGTATTTACGGCGCAAAGAAAGAACTGAAAGACCAAGGGTTGACTTTAGTGCAGATACACTTGCTCCCAACAAACACAAAACCTCCTCAGAATCTCCCAAAAATGACCCATCGGGACATCTGGAATCTCCCCAGGAGGTGCTCATTTTTCCCGAACACATCTAAAAAACGTCCCCACAACTAGCAATGTCCAAAAAGTTCGGCGTCCCATGGAAAGCCCCAAAAGGTTAATGCTCGATTTCTCGGCTCTGGTTCAATAAAATTATTCCTCCTTTTTCATGCAGCCTGCAGGCATTCAAGCGCAGATATGTGCCAAATTTCAGGTGCATACTTACGTTACAGGTGGTGTAATCCACCTTTCCACTCGTCTGAATGCGTGCTGGCTCGGCCGTTCTGCACTTATCCGTTTACGTGAAATGTCCTAGCATTTTGCACACAAAGGAAATATGAACTCAAAAAGTAACCCGATTTGGCCCATATAAGAGCAAATAGCAGCGCCATACAGAAGTAATTTCAGTTTACTAGCTGTGCTCTTACCACGAATTGCATCCTGTCGTCCATGCCGGCGACCGCACCATACACCACCACAATCAAAATGCATTCATATTTCAGTCAAAGAAAAACAATACAGACCGAATTTAAAGTCCGTGCCGAACAAAACCTACGTTCAACGGCGCAAATCTGAATGAATATAAACAGCAGACGCAAACGTATGCACCATTTAATACACAGTGCACATAACACTACGGCGCCATGCATATAATGATGGCCACTTTTTTCTCCAGCCCTGAGAAATCTGCAATATGAAGCAAGTAAAACAGAATACAGGCTGAAAGTTGATGCACCTTAAACGAGCATTCTAAGGGCTACAAAAGCAGATATGCACACGCAAAAGCAAACGTATGTAAAGAGCAACTTGGGTGACAAAAGAAAAGACGAGATGGGCGTACGCTGCAGACACGCAGTTTCAGGTCACGGATTTTCTTCAAGTTGAAACCCCTCTCACGCTTAGAGACTCGGAGCAAGCTTCAGCGACGTGTTATCAAAACAGAAAAAAAAATATTAGTTCTACTAGGCGAAAATAAAAAAAGTGCGAAAAGGGCCTGCAGTATGCTCAAATAAATAAATAAAATAAATAATTAAAATAAAAAAACATACCTTGACGACGTTGCCTACGGAAACCCAGGGATGAAATACAATGGCTGCAACAGCTGAAGCCATAAATTAAACGCAGGCTTCTGTCCTGCGCCTTCTCACAGCACAGCGAGCGCTCAAACATACGCGTTACACCCTCGTAACGATCGTGGGAGTTTTATTTTCTTGTGACTAAGTGTGGGGATAAGACTGCTTGGAGCCAGGCGGGAAGGTGAACGTGCTCAGGTACGTGCGGTGGCGCGCTGCATCCATGGTGCGGCAGACCGCGCATGCGGCACAGTCCAGCTTGGGAGTCTAGATCAAATCACGATTAATCCAGTGGGAGAGAGTCAATATAACCACGCGAACACTGCACAAACTATACCGCTGTGGCAGGATGGCTGCGCGGTGGCGAAGTAGGTAGAGCAGGCTAATCCATGGGCACTCGCAGAAAGAGAGTGGTGGGTCTCCGAAGGTCCTTCCCGCCTCAGACCGTAGTAGACGGCCACGCTGCCACCACCAACGTGCTGCAGTCGTCGGAGGCGCTGAGGAATGCAGGGTGCGTGCGAGGAGTCACCTATTGCCACGAACTCCGCTGCCGCGAACGCCGCCTCGAACAGCGGCATCAACAGTAGGGCCGTGGAGCTGCGCAAAGGACTTGCGATGCGCCGCCGCGGCATCAGTTCCAAAAGGAATGGTGTGGGCACGCCGAGGTGCGCGGGAAAACTTCCGTGAATCCGTAGCTACGAAGTCCACGACAGCCCAGTTGGCGCAGTGACGACAGCAAGAACTGCCGCGCGCTGGGGCTTGTGCTCGAACGTCTCGGGCAGCGCGAATAAGCGCGCGCAAAATGGCGTCCGTCCAGCGAGGAAGCCGGGCGAGCCAACGTTAATGGAACATTAACGTTGGGGCGAGCGACGGGAGGCCATTACTGCACTTCTGCTAGACAGCGGCGCAGCGAGGAGTGCCGATAGTCGGAGACGCCTGGAGGGACCACCACATAATGTTGAAGTTGGGCGCAAGCTGGGAAAACGCTAGAAGACGTGAAAGCTGGTGACCGCCGCTGCCGGCGGCGCGATGAAAATGCAGACCGCCGCCGCCTGCCTGCAGCATGGAGCCGACGGCCCACGTGCGAGAAACGCATGCGCCGAGAGAGATGCGGGGTTTACCGTTTCCTTCGGCTGTTCGGATGAAACTGCTGTTTCATCTCTCAAAGCGACGAGTGCAAGAGCAAAACCTTCTCTCCCCGCAGCTTGTGGCGCCAGGGAGAGAGAAAAGAGAGCGAGCTGTCAATTTTTATTTCTTGTTGAAAACCATTGGTCCCGAAAACGTTATACCCAGTTACCTTTCTGGGACCGAAATACATTAATTCTTTTTTGTTGCTGCTTAAAACTCTCGAAAGAACGTTTCTAGACCTTTAGTGGGAGCACTGCCTTTTTTCTTGTGTTTCTATGTCTTGCCTCTATGGTCTGGAAACGTTTGATAAATGCTGTACTGGGACTGGGACATTCCATCCTTTTTTGGAGTTTCTGAGGAGGTTTTGTGTTTGTTGGGCTGTTCATGAGTAATTTGAAGCAATAAATTGGGCGGCGCGGTTCTGAACGGACTCTAAAGTGTTAATTAGAGATATTTGATTAGGATCCCAAATAGAACAAGCGTATTCTAGTTTCGGTCTTATTAAAGGGATATTGAGGCGGTTTTCGAATCAGCTAATTTTTTAGGGTTTTGAAGTAGTGTCATTGCTGATCACGTCTGTGAAATTATTTTTTCGATTTTGGCTAAAACAGTGGCGCAATCCCCAATTAAAAACGCGATGTTCAAATCTCCCGCGCCCCGCGTGAGCGTAGGAGAGGAGAACAGCGGAGAGGGAAACCTCGTTCATGTCGGCCAACGTGACGTCACGTTGAGGAGCCGGGGATACTTCGGCGCACCCGAACGAGCTTTCAGCGCGCGTTGTTTCTCGTGCGGCGTGCGTTGTTTCTCGTGCTGCGTGCGTTGTGACGCACAAAGCGTGTCAGCCGACCTTGAGAATCAGATTCAACACGAGGTACTACTCTGCGTTCGCGTCCATGAACAAATACGGCCGAGGCTGTGTCGTCTTCCACTGTTTTTCGCAAGATCAAAAGCTCGCAGCGCAAGCGCTCGCTGCTGTGACGAAGAATTCAAGCTGACCAAAGCAAGCCTACTCTGCTCGAAGCACTTTCGTAAGAGCGGCTACATGCAGAGCTGGTCCTTAATTCACGTGACCTCTGGAGATTTCTGTCGAAAAGACGCGGCTGAACCATGACACAGTTCCATCGATTTTGTCGCGCATGAGAGGCGTGTCAACATTCCGAAGAAGCGCCTCTTTTAAAAGTAGAAACATGCTCACTTAGCCCCTGCAGAAACTTTATAGAGGCTTAAGCATGTGTCGCTCTCCTCAGCTTAGGTGCGGCCAGACCACCTGAGACGTGCTCAGCAAGGCTCGGTTAGTGATTTTATACTCAGTTCGATGTGTCCAAGCTAGCAAGCAAGCAAGCAGAGCAAAGCACAATAAAGCAAAGCAAGCAAGCATCGAAGCTCTTCATATGCGGCATCTCGTTTAATCGTAGCTAAGCGATTAAAATGAAAGCGTTCGACATTGATTTCGGATGCAAATTTATGAGAGAAATAAATGCCAACCGAGTTTTTGCAAAAAAAACAACGCAACCTTACTCGGTTTCTTCATCAAGTTGTGGCAGCGGGCGAGTTGCAGCTAGCTTGGCTTTTAAACACACATATAGTTGGCAACTACTTCACTGAACCCGAACTGCAAATCTAGGAAGGGCGAACGTTTCCAAGGCAGCGATTAATATTTTCTGGCATCTGCTGAACGCGCCACGAGTGAAGCAACAGCCTTGAGAGCGTATTTGGCTTGGTTTCCAGTGCACAGTGATTGCGTCACTATCTTGTGGTCACATGCCTCGCAGTGCTTGGCCACTCCGCTTCGCTAATTTTGACATCAACTTTGTGCTCCTTCATCGTTTCCTTGAAATGCTTTCTTGCCCCAACCTGCAACGCCGGGTACTGAGAACAGGATTTTTTGTACACAGTGCTTTGGGCATTTTCTTTAGGATGACGCTCTTCCGGGCGACCCAGGAGGCGTCCGGTGGTGGTAATTGACTTGAGTATTGTTCGCACCCCTTCCTTTCCGAGAATACGAGCCAAAGTCGTGCTGGCACCTTTTACGCATGGTCTGCATTGCGTCTTTGACGCTGGCGTATGCTTGTGCTAGGCGTAGAATTTTTTGCTTGTGTCTTTTTTGGTTTCAGACGACACGTGGAATGAGCAAACTGTAGTATCCCTTTCTTCGGAGGTCAGTAAAAAAAATAGTCGCCGTATTCACTTTTACAACGACACGGAAAGCTGCGATCTGCACTCAACGCAGCGCCGGATCCGCATCGGCAGCTTCTCCAGTCCTCAAAGTGACGTCACGACCTCTCTTGACCAATCACGGGCGGCGGTGCGCCGCGCGGCGTGCCCCGCGGCACAGGCCGCATATTTCGGCTAAAAAAGGCAATTCGCGCTTGTTTTTGCCTTATTTGGATGCTATATTCCAGTATACAGCATGAAAAACTATAGGACGCCGCTGCCAGCCCGATTTTCAAAAAAAGTGCTTCAGTCTCCCTTTAACGTCCTGTACAAATGAAGCTTAATGAAACTGTCTGCAGCTGTGAAAAGACGGCGTAAGAAACCAAGTGTGCGGTTAGCCTGGTTAGATACATAGTTCACGTGCATTTTCCAGGAGAGATTGTGAGTTATGTGAACACCGAGATATTTGTATGATGAAACAGGTGATAACGGAGTGTTATTAAGAAGATAGAGAGCGGTGTTATCATAAGTTCTACTAGAAATACGCATGTGCTTGCACTTAGTAGTGTTAAGTTTTATAAGCCAGTCACTGCACCATGAAGAATTTGTATCCAGGTCTGTCTGCAAACACGCCTCACCACAGGGATTAGTAATTATACGATACAGCACACAATCATCTGCAAAAAGTTTAATGTGGGAAGAAACATTGTTAGGAAGATCATTAATATAAATTATAAACAAGAGTGGACCTAACACAGAACCTCGAGGTACTCCATAAGCTGCGGAAATAAGAGGCAAGTCATAACCATTAACTGAGACACATTGGCTTCGGTTAGAAAGAAAACATTTGATCCAGCCTAATACCTGATCGTCCATACTTAGAGCCTTGAGTTTAATTAGTAGCAGTTCATGCGAAACAGTGTCAAATGCCTTGGCAAAATCTAAAAAATTAGCCCACAACAAGGTTAGCATCCAGAGCTCGAAATAAATCGTTAGTGAAAGAGAAGAGTTGCGTTTCTCATGAAAAAGATATTCGAAAAGCGTGTTGACAAGAATTGAAGAAGTTGTTAGATTCAAGGAATGTAACAAGGCGAGAGTAAATAATGTGCTCAAGAAGTTTGCAGAGTACGCTGGTTAATGAAACGGGCCTATAATTAAATGCTGAAACACTGCTACCTGATTTATGTAACGGAACCACCTTCCACTCATTTGGCATGGAGCAACTCTGCAATGACTGCATAAAGATCTCGCTAAGAATCAAAGATGAACAAGTAGCTGTGCTTTTCAGGAACTTTGTTGTTATGCCGTCGACGCCTGAGGAAGCTGAAATTTTCTGCCTTTCAATTAAACATGATACACCAACGGAATCCATGGTTATCGGATCCATGGGTAGATAGTCAGATGTACAAAGATCAGGGTAACAGTCCGGAAAAGTAGACGAGAAACATGAGGCAAAATATTCATTCAACACTTTGCAGCAGTCACACTCAGATATTGGTGCGTTGCTGTCATCGGAACGATCTATTGTATTCGGCTTATTCCCGTTGACCACATTCCAAATTTTTTCAGGATTGTCTTTCAGGAGAGACGGGAGGGTGTGCTGATAGAATTGTTTGTTTGTTTCACATGCAACATTTTTGTATTCTTTATTAGCGGTAGCGTAAGCGTGCCAGCGTTCGGTCGTTTGAACTGCCTTAGCCCACCGAAATAGCCTTTTCTTCTTATTCAGGCGTCGCAAGCACGCGTTAAAGGGATGCTGAAGAGTTTTTAGAATTCATTAAAATTCTCACGTGTGGATGTGGGAACTCTATAAATCATATGGGTGAAATTTTTTTACAGATTCATAACAGAGGAGCGACGTAATCGCCGTTTAAAATTACGCTGTAGCTCCGCCCCCCGCGGTCCGCCGAGCGCTGCTGATGACCCTGACGATGCGAGCCAAAACGGAAACCGCGGAGTTGTGACGTAAACACTGGTGATCCGTCGCTTCAGAGCCTCCGTGGCCGGGCTTGTTTCTGCGTGCGTGCCATCATAAGCTGCTTCGAGCTGCCTTGTGTTTCTTTATTTGTGCGTATTTATGTTTGTGGTGACGTACAGAAAGGTGTGCAGCATCGAATGAAGCGGTGGACCCATCACGCCGGCGTTCTGCGCAGCCCTCGGCTGCACAAACATCCGCGGCCGCGACTATGTGGTCTTTCATTATTCCCCTTAAAAAAAGAAGCTCTCCGCGAAGTGAGTCGCTGCTGTGAAGCGAAGGGATTTCAAGCCGTCAAGACAGTGCTATGCTCTGGCCACTTTCGTGATTTGAATTATCACCAGAGCCTGTCGGCAATGCATTCACTGGGCCTGTCAACAGTCAGCTCGACTGAAACCCGGTGCAATACCGTCTGTTTTCTGATAATTTCATCAATTTCTTGGCAGCACCAGCAGTCTTCTTCATTCCCCTCTGAAATGCAGCAAACGGAGGAACACCTGTTTTGGAAGTAGAGTGCTTACAATGACATCACTCAACTGCCAGGAATACATTTCTAATAACGCATGTAGTCGTAAAGAATTGCCGACTGCCGCATGGCTTCATACATTAATACTAATATTATATAATTGTGCGCCAAGTGTGCTAAAGCCAGCCTTGCGATTCGTCCTGCTCGGCTGCAGCACGAGTCCATCTAGTTAGTGAAAAAATCCCTTGCCGCTAGATCTGAACAACAAGCACGATAAAGGCGGCGCAAACGGATGAAAGTATTCTTACAAGGACTTGTAGCATGAACCAACTCGCCTAAACAAGGATTTTAATTTACTGCTAGCTCCCATCTTGGCACGAAAAACGGAAGGCGCATGTTTGTCACCTAGACGAGTTTTGTCGCAAAGTGCTGCGCACTTGTATGTTATGAATCGAGCCGGCATGCAGCGACCATGAAGTGGTGCAAGCATAAAATTTGCGTGCAAAAAGAGCCTGATAACTTACTGCGCATGCCAATGATCTTTGTGGATTACAAGCAGATTTGCGGCAGCAGTGACAATCGGCAAGACAAAAAATGCCGACGATCGCATCCCGCTTACATTGTATTAGGAAAATTACGTCGGGCAGTGCTATACTGGATTTGCTCCCCTCAAAATTCATCCGTTGTATCTCTGAATGTAGTTTGGCAAGAAAAGTATACTTACCAAAGCCATTTCCAACACGTGGAGATGCTGACACTTCGCTTTCGTTCGAGTCAAAATCACGGCTTGCGCCAGCATCGTTTCTTTCTTGGAGAGGTTTGCTCTTTGCAATCGGTTCTAACATGTAGGGGATGACGCCAAGATACTACGGGTAATCTTCGATGTGTTCCATCGTCGCATAAGAAGCAAAATAACAACCTCGAACCGCCGAGCGCCGCGGTTCATGTGCAGCGGCGGCGGCCGAGCCGACCGAGCCAGCGCCATTGTTGACGTCACAAGCGCCCAACCAATCACAGGCGGCAACGAGGCGCGCGAGCTCACCCGAGGCTGCTGCTGCACTTCTCGCCCAAATAAAATAGGTTTGCGCTTTCCTTTGCCTAATTTCGACGAGAAATTCGAATTCCGAGGGTGGAAAACTGTAAAGTGCATCTCTCCACTCAATTTTTCTGGGAAACCTTTCAGCATCCCTTTAAACCACGGAACATGGGAGGTAGATGTAATGTGTTTTCGAGGGATGTATTTATCAATTAAAAATTTCGTTTTTTCTTTGTACAAGGCCCAATTTTCCTCAACACAACGAGTTTGAAAACTTGGAATGTAGTCAGCAATGAAATTCATTAGTTCATGGTTTATGGAGTCAAAATTAGCGTTTTTGTAGTCAAAAATAACTTTTGGCGTTTTGGTAGTGGGAACAGAAATTCGCAGTTCGAAATAAATGAGGCAATGATCACTTAAACCAGGCATATATTTTAAACAGGAGATAAGCTGAGGTGTGGTAGTAAGGATGAGATCGAGGATGTTAGCAGCCTGCGCTGTGGCTCGCGTAGGCTGAAGAACAAGCTGCTTAAAATTGGAATCCAGGCAAAGGTTGACGAAGAGAGAGCACTCGGATGAACCATCAGATGTAGGAGGGGATTCATGCCAGTTAATTGCTTGAAAATTAAAATCGCCAAGAAGAAAGATTGGACTTGAAGGGAACTGGACAACTAACTCATTTAATACATCATGTAGATCAGAACTAAACACACACACACAATAAAATCACGATACCCGAGAGTGACACGTGCACACACAATTTCTAATGATGAAAATGTCTAAAACACATGATCTCAAACCGTCACGTACGGCGATCAGTACCCCGCCATCAGTAAGCAAAATATTGCTACGGACGCTGGGAGGACGACGAAGTGGTTTTGTGACGAAGACGACGCTGAGGTGCGAGCTTGTGTGCTGTGAGACTACTCCAAGCCGTCGGTCCCTTGCGTAGCAGATTACCTCTGCTGTTTCTATTGCTGCTTCTAGCCGCCACGTATCATTTGGTGGAGGTTGCTAAATTCGATCCCCGACCTCAAGCTGGCTGTCCGCCGTGGCCGCCGTCTCGCCACCATGTCTAACGAGTCCGAGCCATCTCCCTCTCCGTCTACACCGCCAGCGGTCGTCGTCGCCCACCACCGCGAACCGGGCACGTTCTGCGGTACAGACGACGTTGATGTGGACGACTGGCTGGCCCTTTACGAACGCGTCAGCACGCACAACAGGTGGGATCCAACGCTGATGCTCGCTAATGTGATATTTTATCTGACCGGCACCGCGAGAGTGTGGTTCGAAACCCACGAAGAGGACTTGACCTCATGGGACATCTGTAAACAGAAGCTCCGCGACCTCTTCGGAAAACCCATCGGCCGCCAACTCGCCGCCAAGAAGGCCCTCGCGTCACGCGCCCAAACTTCCTCCGAGCCATACATAGCCTACATACAAGACGTCCTCGCCTTGTGCCGAAAGTGGATAAAGACATGTCCGAGGCAGATCGAGTTGGCCACATACTGAAAGGCATTGCCTACGATGCCTTTAACCTGCTTCTATGTAAAGACTGTTCCACGGTCGCCTCTGTTCTTGAGGTGTGCCGGCGTTTCGAGCAAGCCAAACACCGGCGCATTTCTCACCGTTTTGACCGGCTGCCGAACACTGCTGCTAGCTCCTCGTGTGAAGATCTGCCAACATTGCGGCAGCCTTCCGACCCGGCTAACTTAACCCGTATCGTGCGCCGCGAACTGGAGGCGATGACGCCCGCTGTTTCTTCCTTGCCACTGCCGGACAACACCTTGGCCCTCATCCAAGCCGTCGTTCGACAGGAGGTTGCGAACATGCGTTGCGAGGTTGCGTGGATGGTGTCCCGGTCCTTGCCCTCATTGATACTGGCGCCCAAGTGTCTGTCCTGAGCTTTTCTTTGCGCCGCCGTCTGAAGAAAGTTTTAACGCCTGCCGCCATGTCCACGGTTCGCGTCGCCGATGGCAGCCCCGCTGCCGTGATTGGGATGTGCACTGCGAGAGTCAGCATTGCCGGACGTCATATACCCGTTCTGTTCACCGTCCTGACCAGGTGCCCTCAGGACATAATCCTTGGCCTTGACTTTTTAACCGCCCATTCAGCTCTTATTGACTGTTCCTCAGGCCTTCTCTGATTGGATCTGCCCCTGTGCAATGACGACTCCACCAGCTCACCTCGCCTTCAATCCACCGAGTTTGCTCGTCTCCCGCCACAAGCTGCTGTCTACATCCCTATGTCGCCTTCTCCTCCCGTCCCTGATGGAGACTACGTCGCCTGCCCTATCACCGCTGTGATTCTGAATCATAACGTCCTCTTTCCCCACACCATTGTCCACATCACCAACAACTGCACCTGCCTCCCTGTCCTCAACTTCAGCCTGTCCCCTCAGGTACTTCCGACCGGCATTTCTCTTGCTGATCTGTCCCCATTGACCGATTGCACAGTCTCTGTCCTGGCTCCTGACCCAACGACTGCCGTCTCCAATGTCCCTACATCGCAGCCCTCCCGTGAGGATTCTATTTCCCGGATGATAGCGGCCGATCTACCCTCTGCTGATTCTACAGCTCTTCACAGCCTCTTGTCCTCCTACAGTGATATTTTTGACTTTGGGGACCGTCCCTTGGGTCAAACCTCTGTTATCGCCCACCACATTGACACCGGCGAGGCCCGCCCTATTCACAGACGGCCCTCGCAGAGCGCCGTGTTATTCAGGCAGAAGTGGACAAGATGCTGGCCCGCAACATCATCGAGCCTTCGAGTAGTCCTTGGGCGTCCCCTGTCGTGCTTGTTAAAAAGAAAGATCAAACTTGGCTATTCTGCGTCGATTACCGCCATCTGAATGCCGTCACAAAGAAAGACGTCTACCCTTTGCCCCGAATTGACGACGCTCTCGACTGCTTGCACGGCGCCAGTTACTTTTCCTCCATCGATCTTCGCTCAGGGTACTGGCAGATCGCTGTCGATGAACGGGATCGGGAGAAAACCGCCTTTGTCACCCCGGACGGCCTGTACCAGTTTAAAGTCATGCCTTTTGGCCTGTGCAATGCCCCTGCAACCTTCGAGCGCATGATGGACTCCCTCCTGCGCGGTTTTAAGTGGACGACATGCCTCTGCTACTTAGATGACGTGATTGTTTTTTCGTCCACATTCCCAAGCCATCTTCATCGCCTTTCAGCCATCCTTGCCGTCTTCCGCCGCGCTGGTCTTCAGCTGAACTCGAAGAAAGGTACCTTCGGCCGCCGACAGCTCAAGGTCCTTGGCCACTCGGTCGATTCTGCTGGGATCCAACCCGACCCCGACAAGGTCCGCGCCGTGCGTTCATTTCCTACTCCGCGCTCCTCCGGTGATGTGCGCAGCTTTCTCGGCCTATGTTCCTATTTCCGCCGGTTCATCCAGAACTTTGCGGAAATAGCCCGACCTCTTACCACGCTCCTCAAGAAGGACATCCCGTTCTCTTGGGGACCCCCCCAAGCTGACGCCTTCAGAGCCCTTATCAATGCCCTCACTGCTCCGCCTGTGTTGGCTCACTTTGATCCTTCAGCCCCAACAGAACTTCGGACCGATGCGAGCCGCCATGGCATTGGTGCCCTACTTGCTCAGCGGCAACGCAACAAGCTTCGCGTTACGGCGTACGCGAGCCGTCTCCTTTCTGTGTCAGAGCGCAACTATTCTATCACCGAGCGGGAATGCCTCGCCCTGGTTTGGGCTGTTGCAAAATTCCGCCCTTACTTGTTTGGGCACCCTTTCTCTGTTATCACGGATCACCACGCTTTATGCTGGCTTTCTTCGCTCAAAGACCCTACAGGCCGGCTGGGGCGCTGGGCTCTTCGCCTTCAAGAGTACACATTTTGTGTCGTCCACAAGTCCGGCCGCTTGCACCAGGACGCGGATTGCTTGTCCCGTTACCCTGTCGATGCGCCTTCCTCCAACGAATGCGAGGCTGACGCCTGCGTCTTATCCATCTCGGCCTTCCGCAACATTGCGCAAGAACAGCGCTTGGATTCTTCGCTACGTTCCCTCATCGACCGCCTCACTGCCAACCGCTGTGATGCGTCCCTCGCCCCGTTTGTGCTCCATGAGAACGTCCTCTACCGGCGCAATATGCGGCCTGACGGCGCTGACCTCTTGCTCGTGGTCCCGCAACACCTGCGCTGCAGCGTCCTTGAGCAGCTTCATGACGTTCCCACGGCCGGTCATCTTGGAGTCTCCCGCACCTACGACAGCGTGCGCCGCCGCTTCTTTTGGCCCGGTCTATACCGTTCTGTCCGCCGTTATGTGGCCGCTTGCGAGCTGTGCCAACGACGGAAGACGCCCTCGGTTCTCCCTCCCGGACACCTTCAGCCGATTCCCATCCCCGTAGACCCGTTTTCCCGTGTCGGCCTCGACCTGCTCGGCCCTTTTCCGGTGTCTGCTATGGGAAACAAATGGATCGCGGTCGCGACGGACTACTCCACGCGCTACGCTATTACGCGAGCGATCCCAACCAGCTGCGCAACTGATGTCGCTGACTTTCTCCTGCACGACGTCATACTTCACCACGGTGCTCCCCGTCACCTGCTCACCGATCGCGGCCGCTGCTTTCTTTCCAAAGTGGTCGCCGAACTGCTCCGCTTCTGCTCCGTCCATCATCAATTCGCCACGGCCTACCATCCGCAGACGAACGGGCTCACTGAACGTCTGAACCGTACCCTCACCAACATGATTTCCATGTACGTCTCCGACCATCACCGCGACTGGGATATTAGCCTCCCATTTGTTACATTCGCCTACAATTCTACGCGTCACGATACAGCCGGTTTCTCCCCTTTTTACCTTCTCTTTGGCCGCGATCCTTTGCTGCCCTTCGACAGTGTACTGCCCGCCACCGCCTCCACGAGTCCTTACGCTCGGGACGCCATCGCTCGCGCCGACGCTGCCCGTCTTGTCGCCCGCCAGCGGCTGTCGGCCTCCCAAGTCAATCAGAAACGACGTCATGACTGTCGCCGTCGTGAAGTCACCTACTCTCCTGGCTCTCTTGTTTTACTCTGGGTCCCTTCCCGCCGTGTGGGCCTTTGTGAAAAACTGCTCCCCCGATATACAGGCCCTTATCGGGTCGTACGTCCGGTGACCGCGGTGACTTACGAGATCACCCCGCTACAACCGCCATCCCCGGCCGCTGCACCCCGCACCGACATCGTCCATGTGTCCCGCCTCAAACCTTACAACTCGCCGTCTAGCTGGCCTGTGTAGTGCGCACCGGGACGGTGCTTTTGCCGCGAGGGGGGTCATGCTACGGACGCTGGGAGGACGACGAAGTGGTTTTGTGACGAAGACGACGCTGAGGTGCGAGCTTGTGTGCAGTGAGACTACTCCAAGCCGTCGGTCCCTTGCGTAGCAGATTACCTCTGCTGTTTCTATTGCTGCTTCTAGCCGCCACGTATCAATATGTTCACACGGAAAAATTTTGAAAGCACTTTCACATTCAAAGATTGCGTGATCTGCAATATCGCTCGAGAGCCATGTTTCAGTAAAGATAACGTCTGCTGAACATGCGTCAATAACTGAAGACAATTATTCGTCACGTTTGTTACGGACACTGCTCCTTCGAGAAATCCCCACGAGGTCCGCCTGTGCCCGGTTTCAAGACTCTCGGGCTAAGGAGTCGGCGGCCTCGTTGCCGGGATTTCCAGGGAACACAGGCACCCAGATGAGCTCAGCGCGTCGGGGGAGGTGGGCATGTGCAGCAGGCATTGTGCAGGGGGATGAACCCTGCCCCTGGTAAAATTTAGAATGGCGGTTTTAGAGTTACTATATTGATGCAACGGGCGTCTGTGTACGCCAGAGCGATGGCTGTAGCGGTCTCCTCGGCTTCATCAGAGGTGGTATGCCTAAAGGAAGCTCCAAGGTTAGGGGTTATGTGTGGGTTGTGGGCAACCACCGTGGCTGTGTGCTCATCGAACGTTACAATGAAGGCTTCATGATGCCTACAGGAAATGAATGGGCATTGACTTCAGTCTTGTTACGCAGCGCGTTTTGGAGTATAGCGTCCAGGCAGCGTTCGTCCTCTGTTCGATCCGTCGCACGTTTGTGGCTCTGGCGTCCGGCAGCAGCGTTCACATTCAGAACTAACGTTCCCCAAACCGGGTCCCAGCACAACGCTCTGCGTCTGTTGCACCCATGGCCCTTACCGGAAGTAGACCTACGGTGACCAGCAGTGTTGGAATACTGCGCCGGTTGGGCCAAACTGCGTCATTGCATTAAACAGCTGCTGCATGCTGATACAAACGGGTGCTTTTTCTGCCAATGCAGTGACGCAGCCTTGCGGCATCCTAATAGAAATGGGAAAATTGCGCCAAACTGCTCCGATGAGCACTGCTTTCGAATTTGGCGGTGGCGTTTGATAGCTATCGAGACAGACATACCCTTAGTTATCGTCGCCGTTTTAAATATCGAGGTCTGTTGAAGCCCCCATGTAACGAACATAACGGTCTCGTGGCATTCGTTCTGTGTTCCCAAAGGTAGCATAAATGATCTAATGCCGAGTCAAATGGTGCACTTTTTGTGCCATAGGCGCGAGCCACCTTCGGTTCGGGAAAGTGTTGGCTCAAGTTTCGAGCCCCCAACCCGTTTTCCCATCGGTTAGAAAGCACGAGCTTTATAAATTTTATTTTTATTTCCTTATCTTATTTTTATTGTTTTTGTTTATTTTATTATTCTTTATTTTTCCTTTTATTTTATTTATGAAACCCGTGCATTCATTAGATGCGCCTTTATCCATGCTCGAACCTTGAGCCTTCGTGGCGGAGTGGTAGCGTCTCCGCGTCAAATGCCGAAGGCCCTGGTTCGATTCCCACCCTCGGCGCAGTTTCTTTTTAAGCAGTGACGCCGAAAGGCGGGCAGATCTGCCGACGCGTCTGTCGACACGCCTGCCGACGCGTCTGCTAACGACAGTATGAGCATTAAAGGCTTTCGCCTTAAAAACATAATCTACAGCTTGTATGACGTCACAGCGGCAGTAGCGCCACAGGTGCGCAGCGCGGCAAACACACACCGTAACTGCAGCCGGGCTCTCTGAAGGAGCAAGCTGGTGGCCCATAATCTACAGCTGGTATGACGTCACAGCGGCACAGGTGCGCGGCGCGGCGTAACTGCAGCCGGGCTATCTGAAGGAGCGAGGAATGTGACGCTGTGACTCGGGGCACGCCACCGCAACGATGCAGGTCACAAGAATGCCCTTTTTCATGCAGGCCTTACTGATATGGATTACCACGTCAACGCCGCCGGGCTGTCAAGGCAGCTGTTACAACCTGGACATGGATTCCGACGTTCGGCACCAAGCTGACTTCATGGACAACGAAAGCGACGCCATGCAGTACCCGCTTGTTTCAACCTTTCCCCATCTGGCGAACCGTTTCCACATCTGGCAACCAGGAACTACGCTCAGCGCCACCGCGTTGATTGGACTACAAATACCGCCAACACTGCGATCACTCGAGGCACGCCACCGCAACGATGCAGGTCACAAGAATGCCCTTTTTCATGCAGGTTGGTTACTTACCAAATTCAATTTGCATTCGCTCTGATAACGCGTTTTTGGTTGCGGTGTCGTGCCCCATCGACGCTGACTGCAGTTTGCGAAGGTTCTTGTGCACTTCATGCTACCAGTGTATCAACGCCTATGTCGTTTGTCTTATGCTTGTGCTAGCCGGGGATGTGGAATTGAATCCAGGACCCCCAGAGAATAACGCCCCTCAACCGTCCCTTGAATCAATTGCCTTGGCTATATCCCGCATTGAATGGTCTCAAAATACTATGCTTAGTGAACTAGCGTTGATTCGTGCTGCTCAGTCGAAGGTCGAGGATTCAATATCCAGTCTTTCAGCACGAGTTGACGCCCTGGAACAAATCACGAGCTGAAACCAGTTAAGTAGCCCGAGTTTATCAGCTGATCCTGATATTTCATTAACACTTCTTTTTGGGCAAGTTGGTTCATATTTGAAAACTTTAAAAGGGCGCAAACACACACGACCACAAAGTGTGTCTCGTCTCTTGTACTTTGTGGTCGTGTGTTTTTGCGCCCTTTTAAAGTTTTCAAATATGATCCTGATATGGCTAAACTTTCATCCGACATTAAGCTACTTTCTGATAAATGTGATGACGCTGAGAACCGCCTCCGACGGTCCAATTTGCTGTTTTTTGGAATCGCAGATCAACAAGATGAATCTTGGTCTGAGTCTGAATCGCGGATTATTTCATTCTGCGCGGACGAGCTCGATGTCACAATTGATAGCCACGATATTGAGCGTGCTCACAGACTTGGTCGTTTCCAACAAGGAAAAAACCGCCCTATCATTGTAAACTTTCTGAGATTTAAAGACAAAGGGCGTATCCTTTTTGCCAGCTCCAAGCTTAAAAATTCTTCCTTTTCTGTCCGTGAGGACTACTCTGCACGCGTTCGCTTGGCAAGGAAGAAACTTTTTTCGTACGGTCAGCAACGAGGTGGCTCATTTAAAATCCGTTTTGATGAGCTCATCATGAACAACAAACAGTTTGTGTACGATGCTGTTAAAGATTCTGTGGTTGAAATAAATTTATAGCGCTCACCGCAGGCACACAGGTCTTTTATGCACCAATGTTTCCAAAATCGTACGCGTGCAGCCCCTGCCCCAACCGATAAATCAGTTTCCGTTTTACTAACAAATATTCGAAGTTATTTTACTAAGAAAGAAGCCGTGGAAGCTATATTGCAAGACAACAGCATAGATATTGCCATCTTTACTGAAACGTGGCTCACACCTCATATACTGAATGACGAACTTTTCCAATATAAGCAATCCTTCACTTGTTTCCGCCGTGACAGACCAGGGCGTAGGGGAGGCGGCGTGATGGTTCTTGTTTAAAGTATTCTGGTCTCTTCTGCTGTCGCAGTCAATAGTAAAAGCGAAATCATTTGCGTGAACGTTTCTCTTGCTCATTGCACCAATATAATAATCGCATGTTACCGAGCACCTGACTCTGATCATTCCTTCATCGACGACTTAAGTACCATTCTGCTCGACATAAATAAACAGTTTCCCAGAGCCAACCTCATAGTTAGCGGAAATTTTAACTTCCCAGACATCGATTGTGACAATCTAACCGCATCTTCCCGCCATTCCAGAGAATTTTTGGATCTTATTCTTTCGTTTGACCTCTCTCAAGCAGTCAGAATACCAACTCGGGGCACTAACATCCTAGATCTTGCTCTTGCATCTAATCCTGATTTAATCCAGTCTTTATCATCCATCGCCGGTCTTAGCGATCATAGCATAGTGTTGTTCAACTTTTCAGTTCGCATTACTTCACGACAACGCTCACTGAAATACATACGCGACTACAAAAAAGCCAATTTTTCTAAAATCAATGAAGAACTAGCCAAATTTCTTCTCCACTTCGAACAGACTCCTTCTTTCAGGTCTATTGATGATAACTGCTCCATGTATAGAGATAAAATTACCTCTTTAACTGAATCTTATGTACCCCTCGTTTGCATTCGTGGTGATGCCGGAAAACCATGGTTTACCAACTCTTTAAGAAGTCTGTGCAATATAAAAAAACGATTATTTAGAGAAGCTAAGAGCTCCAACTTAGCGTCTAAATGGAAAAAATATTTTAGCTGTCTGCGAAATTATACCAAGTTGCTTAAGAGCACTAAACAAAACTTACAGCAATGACCTACTCGATATCCTTCGAAACAACCCAAAAAAGTTCTTGACTATTTTAACTCCAGGTCGTAGCGGGTCGCATAATATATCTTTATTAGATCAAGATGGTTGTCATGTTCCAAATGAGTTTCGCTCGGACGTAATGAATGCGTACTTCTCATCTGTTTTCACCCACGAACCAGCCGTAAACATTCCTACATCACAGAGCCTAAATGTATCTGAAATGCCACCTATTAGTATCTCAGCCGAAGGAATATGTAAACTTATTGAAGATTTAAAGGTATCAAATGCTCCTGGGCCCGACAACATTTCTGCGAAAATTCTTAAAGGTACCAAAGTAATATCCAGCCACTTCCTACAATTCATTTTCACGCAATCTATTTCTAGTGGCCAAATCCCGTCTGAGTGGAAGATTAGCCGAGTCGTGCCTGGCTTCAAGGCAGGAAACCGCTTTGATCCATCAAATTATCGTCCCATCTCGCTAACATGCATTGCGTGTAAACTACTTGAACATATTATTTACTCCCAAGTAGCTAACCACCTCGATAGAAATTCTTTTTTCTTTCCAAACCAACACGGATTCCGTTCTGGCTACTCATGTGAAACTCAACTTTTTGAATTTACGACTGACCTCCACCTAAACCTTGATTCCTTGTTTCAAACAGATATTATCTACCTCGATTTTTCGAAAGCTTTCGACCGAGTTCCCCACCAGCGCCTCTTGGCTAAACTTTCTTCCCTTTCACTGCACCCGCTGATATTATCATGGATTCGCAGTTTCCTAACTAATCGTTCGCAATACACCGTCATCGACAACCATCCTTCTACCGTCACTAGTCACCTCTGGAGTGCCTCACGGCTCAGTTCTTGGGCCGCTCCTGTTTCTTGTCTTTATCAATGACCTTCCTGCCGGCATTTCATCATCCATCCGTTTGTTCGCAGATGATTGCTTTCTTTACCGCCGTGTTAGCACTACGAACGACCAGTCATTGCTGCAGGATGACCTGAACTTGATACAAAGTTGGTGCTCGACCTGGCTCATGAAACTGAACGAAACTAAATGCAAGTTTATGCACGTGTCCCGTAAACGATCTAACCTGCACTTTTCATACACGCTAAACAGGACCGCGCTATCTGAAGTTGAATCCTACAGATACCTCGGCATAGAAATAACAACTGATCTTAACTGGTAGAAGCACATTACGTCCCTTGCTGCTAGCGTTTCTAAATCACTAGGATTCATCAGACGATCGCTCACATTTTCTCCCCCTAAGGTTAGACTAATCACATACGAAACTTTCATCCGCACTAGACTTGAATATGCATCGAGCATTTGGGATCCCCATCAAGAGTATTTAACACATATGTTAGAGGCCATTCAAAATCGAGCTGCTCGGTTTATAACATCAAATTATGATTCTTGGTCGAGTGTTACTAATATCAAACCCTCCGTTGGTTTACCTTCTTTGGCATCCCGTCGTAAGATAGCAAGGCTCTGTCTATTTCATAAACTTCATTATAATTTTCCCCAACTGCGTGAGAGTCTAATTTTGCCCCCTTTAAGATCATCGCGACGTTTGTTTAATTGCCGCAGTATTCAACGCATTCATGGTTCAACCAATGTGTTCAATTCCTCGTTCTTGCCAGCTGCCATAGCCGAGTGGAATGTCCTTCCAGGCAGTGTTGTGAATGAAGTTAATTCCCTAAAATTTAAACAGATGTTAATTGATTTATTCCCCAAATAATTCCTGTTGAAGGCCCTTTTTCTTTCTCTTTTTTTCTTTTTTCTTTCTTTTTCTTTTGTTTACCTACTTACTCGCATGTTTTTCTTTTGAAGTGTTCACAGCTGTATCTACATGTGTCTAAGTTTATGTTCCAACTTTGTTCTTTGTGACTTCATTACTGTTCGCCCCCTCCCCCCCCCCCTTATGTAATGCCCCCTGGGGCCCTTAAGGGTAAATAAATGATGATGATGATGAGTTGGTCGCCCATATTCACTCCGCTAAAGGTCAAACGTAGCTGCGGCCGGGTCACGCGCAGGCTTGAGTATTGCTTTAGGTTGTGGCGGGGCTACATTAGGAACGGGCAGCCGAGGGGGCGGCTCGAATGGCCTGGCAGGCCCAGACGGTGCGAAATAGAGTTGCATCCGTAGCGCGCAACGCGCTCTGTTGTGGTTGAGGCGTCCATCTACTGCGCCATACCTTTCCTCAAAACTAACCGGCGGCTCACTCCCGCCGTTCACTTACGACCGCTACGGAGTCTTCTACACGGATGCTGATGCAGTGCTGCCAACCTCCAGAGCCGCTTCTCCCCCAATTTGCAACCAAAAATTCCCTAGATACGAAAAATAGTGTTCAGTTGTATATTGTAAAATTGTATATTAATGCGTAGTTCAGTAGCAAGTTTTATCATGCAGCTACCCTATTACCAAACGTTGGTAAGCAAATTAGCTGTAAATTCGAAGTGAAGGATGTAAAATGAAGAACTTCTAAATGAAGCTACGCAGCGCTTGTCTCTCGTCCCGATGTTTTGCGCTGTTCCATCAAGAAGGTAAACTGTAGCGCTCTTTGCAAATTACAAATTAAAGGCTCTATATCGTATATGCCTTTTTTCCCACTGTACGCAAGATAGTAAACATGCATCGGCATGTGAAATTAACTGAATTTTTTCCCCTCATGCTGTGTCGGTTTAGACTTCAACCGAAGGATACCATGTACAACATGCCTAGAGGTCGCTTGAGGAGCGTACGGAAACTGCGATATAAAAGCTGCTTGTTCATTTTCTGCGATTGCTGTAGAGGACGGCAGTTAACTTGAAGCTCTGGTCATCCTGGTCACGGCACCAGTCAACTTGGCACACTGCTCCTCCTGGTCACGGCACCAGTTAGGTTTCTCCTCCGGATCGTCGTCGGAACGGCCGGTTCGTCTATGATCATACGTCGTTACTTCACGTCTTCTCCACTCGTCCGGCGACACGTTGCCGGTTGGGGCAGCAACTCCAAACTTCTTGAGGAGCAAAACTTGTTTATTGAAGACGGGACCAAATACAAGAACTTGGAGAAAAAGGTGGTTTTAAAAAAAAAGCTTTCTAAAAGAAGGGCTGTAGAAAAGCGGCCGAGACTGAGACTCGGCGCGCTGCCTTCGCTCTTTGTTGCAGCGGGTTTTAATACCTTCGATAATTGGGCGGAGCTTTATCAAATCTGCTCTCGCCCTATTTCAACCAATACTGCCGCGATTGCACTGTACAGCGGAGCTCAGTGCTCGTCAGAGTCCGACTCTGGCGGACCGCGCGCTTTTCCTGGAACAGTCGCACTTTCCGAGGCGCCAGCAAATTCGAACTCCACCGCTTAACGCGACAGTCGGGTGGTTTCAGGAGGAGCCGACCTTATTGTCCCCCACCCCCACTTGACAGCTCATCTCTTTTCAAAGGGAAACGGTCGCCGACCCTCTGCAACCCTGACAAGGCTGTTCGCGCCCAGTAAACCATAAAACGTCACATAGACATCAGCGAGATATTTACGGTGGACATTAGACACCTCCACTAGACATCCATTTTAGTACCGTTTACGAAAAATCTACGTACCTACAACATGAAAATTGGGGTCCAGTGCACGTTGTAAGTACAGAGGGCAAAGCGCATGTCTAGAACACGCTCTGAGCGTGTTTCTGGCGTAACACGCGATAACTAGCGATTAGATTTGGTTAAAAATGGTCTGGATGTTAACATGGGCTGTTAAACTCATAGAATTTCATCGTAATTTCTTGCTTTCTTGGTTGCAGCGGCTTTGGGAGCTCCGAAACGCAGAGTTTGGTTGTTATAGGCATGTGTTTTGCCCTCTGTACGTACTGCAGACATCCAGCTCGACATTTATGAGATATTTGTGAACATGTAAGTACGCCCAGTCTACGTAGTCTAGACGTCTATATAAAGAGATTATGACTATACATAGATCAATATCCAGGTGAAAATTTCTAACTGGTTCCAGTCCAACTGTTTTAAGGGACACAGTTCCAGTTGTTGCAACTGGAAATTTGTTCCTTAAACCAGTTGCGACTGTAACCAGTTGCAATATGAGATGCAGCTGACCCCTGTTACAATTCCAGATGGAACGGAGACCTACTGCATCCCAGCCGCAGACTTGCCTGTGGAGTCGTCGGGAAGTCCAAGCACCCCAGCCACACACATATGCAGACATAGAACACTGCCTTACAGAGTGCCACGCAGCCTTCCAGTCCCCCGCCTATCCTTTCCCCCCACCAACACCGTGGCCCATCTGGCCAGCCTCCCTGGATCTGAGGCTGCAACGCGCCCTCGTCGCTTTGGCCCAGGACGTACTGAACGCCTAACAGAAAGGATGTTCTAATAAAAATGTCACACCACCAGCTAGCTCAAATACATGGCCATCACGGGAGCCCAAAACACTGCAGATGACTTCTGAGTGCGTCAGTGTTTTATTGCGCTCGGCGCTTTCACTGAATCTTGAATCTTCTCGTTGAGCATAATCGTCAGGTTTACAGCTGCGGTGGCATCAATACTCTTCTGCCGAGCCTAATCAGTCAGGGTTGCTGCAAAAGAAAGCATAATTGTTCACTTTTATAGGTGACAACAGAATATCACAGCAACCACAACAAACAAGCCCAGTAATTTACGCCATTTTTACCGACGCAAGTCTATGCAGCGTCAAAGGTTACCCTTGCAACACTAAAAGGCAGTCGTGCTGAGCGGAGTGTGCTTGCACACGCACTTCGGCACACCATCCGAACGCATGCCCATATTTCGGTAATAGAGGCCAGTTGCATACATCACCAGCCTTTGTTTCAATACACAGCGAGTTTGGCAAAACAGCCAAACGAGTGAGCGTAAATATAACGTGCCGATAAATGCGTTGGAATTTTTATTGCGAAGCAGTACTACTTTCGCTACCACCTCAGCCCGTGCAGTGCCGCGGTCGCATAGCCACGCTTGACCTTTCGCGTGACCTCGCTGCGTGACGTCATACCATCTGTGTAAAAACGGGGCTCCATATCACGTCGTCGCCTTGCGCGGCGCATAGCCACGGCCTGACTCCTGCTACTCTCACCAGGGGCGCTGCGCGCTATGTGACAGTTGCGCGAGCACGGCCGTGGCCTGACTCTCGCTCCTCTCACCAGGGGCGCTGCGCGCTATGTGACGTCATACCATCTGCTTAAAAACGGGGCCCCATCTTGCGCCGTTGCCTTGCGCGGCGCATAGCCACGGCCGCGGCCTGACTGCGCTCTTCTCGTCAAGCCCATGAGATGCCGCCTCCAGCCTATACGCTTCGGCAGGTTGCAAAGAGAAAGCATCAGCAAGCTACGGAGACAGAAGAAGAACGAGAAGAACGGCTTTCCAAGCGATGAGCTCGCGACGAGCTCAAGACGAGCTTCGCAATTACCAGGCTTAACCAAGCTAAGCCACAGCCAATTTTTTTCATTACGAACGCAAAAATAGCATAGCATAAAATACACTTCCATCAGTAAACTGACACTGAGTACGCACCAGGAAAGGTCACGATTCCAGCCGGTGAAAACGACTTGTAGTCCTAATTCGTACTGACGGGTCCACTTCGCCGAGTAGTAAGAGCAAGCAAACTGTCTTCCTTCAGCTCCATCAAGGAAAGAACGGTTGAAAAATCTCGCCAGCAATAATAAGGGAATAATGAATTCTGTGTCGAAGTTCTTCAAACACAACGTTTCCACGGAACACGATGAGAAATCGCACACGCCCTGCGCTCTACCACTGCCGCCATAGCTGACCTAGCCTCGTGCGGAGTGTGCGACACTGACACATATTTTGTATCGTCTCTTTTTTTATACTTAGTAGTATGCTTGCTGTGGCACGAAAAATAAGTTAATAATTTTTAAACTGTAGTATATTACTTTTTTCACAGCTGCAATCGCCATGCGCAGTTTGCGCTATTATTGATAAAATACGATACGAACTACAACGCGATGGCGTCGTAGACAGTTCACCGCGCTTTCCCCGCCGCCGCCTGTCCGCGGCACAGCACAGGCATATGGGCAGCGCATGTAGCATGGAGGCAAGATAACCAATTATCATTAGGGTAACGGGCTGGATTCAGAGAGAATGCAAGCACAGCAGAGAGGATCAGGGCAGGTGGGCAGATGAGGTTCGGAAGTTTGCTGGGATAAGGTGGCCGCCGCTGGCACAGGACAGAGTTAACGGAGAAATTTTTGGCCTGCAGTGGACATGATGATAAAAAGCGGGACTCAAGAAGTTTATTCTCAAGAAATATGAGGTCACACATTCAGCTACACAAATTTCAAAGCTTTCCTCAGTTCAACATTCCAATAGTTAATTATCATTGCTAGCGCGATTAGCAGATTTTACACATTTTTGAGAAAGAATAACTCCCAAAAATTGAACAATTCAACTGAACCAATTTTTATACTTTAACTAGTTGGATAAGTTGAATAAAACATGCTTACTCAGAAAAAATGGTTATTATAGTCCTGGGTGCTGAATAACAAAAAAGTTTTTCAGTGTGTCCTCACTTTTCAGTGTGGTTGAGATAGCTTGCATTGGCTGTAGCATAAGGTATAATTGAATGTAAGAATAGTAATGGAATAACAATGCGAATCCTGACCAAAGTGACTGGCATTTCAAACCAACTGCGTACAGTTGAGTCAGAAACCTGATGCGTGTGCATTCAGATTTGTCTTTACTACTTCCCGTATTTTTCTTCTTTCTAGGTAGGATAATGCTTCCGTGAAGCCAGCACGAAAAAACACAAAAACACAGGCAGCGCTGGTCATGCCTCCAATTTGTAGTCAACAGCGATTTCCAACTTTAAATGCAATAAGGCAGCACGAAATGTTGAACGATTAAAAAATATGGAATCCTTAAATTATATCTCACTTACATTCCCAGGACGTGAAGTAATATTGTCACGACCAGAGGAGCCGTGAAGGTAGACGTCGAGAAGAACCCAAGACCGGGAGCCTTCTTTTAATTATGGAGCCAGCTTCCACGACACAGAACAGAACAGCGCGCCACGAGAGCCCCCCGCCGCTTCGTCGTCGTCTTCGACTCAGCGCGCGCGGCGCGTTAGGTGCGTGGCATTATTTCCCCCCCCCCCCCGCGAAAGCAAACATCGTCTCGATGTGGAATGGGGTATGTACAGTGAGGGGAGGAGGAACAAAAAAAAGATTGGGGGTGAGGTGAACTATACAGTGCGCGCTAGATGACGTGCAGGGAGAGTCAAGTTCACACGTGGGGTAAGGGGAAAAGGTACGAAACAGCGTGAACACAGCGCTCAGTCACGCGAAAAGTACGGCTTCAAGCGCACTACATGCACGATTTCAGGCCGTTGACGCTGAGGGCCGGCGACCACAGTTGGCGACGGCCCTGGAACTTGGCGACGGCCCTGAAAAAAGTGACGACACCCTGGGACGGTCCCGACATACGCACGGCAGGCGGACATCTTGTCGCACCACTCGGCATGTGTGCGGCCCGGGTTACGGTTCGAGGCTGCACATTCGTTGCCACTTTTCTCGTTCTCCGCGAATGTTCTCGGGATGTCATCCTTGGCATCGACTTTCTTCGCGAGCACGGTGCGATCATAGACCTCCCGAACCGCTTGGTGACGTTTTCTACCGCAATGGCCACAGAAGAACCTGCGCACCAGGGTTCTCGGTCCGCCCTGCGAGTCGCCGACGATAACGTTACGGTACCACCACGTGCCAGCATTCTCGCAAGAGTTACCTGCGACGGGCCACATAGGGGACTCCGGGTTGTCGAGCCTAATGTCTCCCTCGTACTCACTAAGGGGGTTGCGGTGGCACGGGGCCTTGGATCCTTTCATGACGGTTGTACAGAGGTCCTTGTCACCAACTTCTGCAATGAACATCGACATCTGTTCCGTGGCACAGCCATCGCTTACGTCGACCATGTTCAGGAAGTGGCCGAATGCTTTGCTTGTGCAGAGGACACACCTGGAGCTGACGCCGAAGCGGTCACCAGCGTAGACATAAATCCTGGCCTTCCACCCACTGAAAAGAGGCAACTCCAGGACCTCTTGCGGGAGTTTGGTGCGTGTTTCACGTCGTCGTCCAAAGTGCGCCAAACGTCGATAGTTAAACACCGCATTATCACGCATGAAGGAGCCCGACCCATCCATCAGCAGCCCTATCGCGTGTCCCCTCGTGAGCGAGATGCTATTCAAACACAGGTCGAAGAGATGCTCACAGACGGCGTCATCCAACCGTCAAGCAGTCCGTGGTCGTCTCCTGTCGTCCTCGTGAAAAAGAAAGACGGGACACTACGGTTCTGCGTCGACTACAGGAAGCTGAACAGTGTGACCAAGAAAGACGTGTACCCGCTCCCGCGTATCGACGACTCCCTAGACCGACTTCGTCAAGCCAAGTACTTCTCTTCGGTCGACCTCAGAAGTGGTTATTGGCAGATAGAAGTTGATGAGAGGGACCGTGAGAAAACCGCCTTCATTACACCGGACGGGCTGTATGAATTTCGCGTCCTCCCATTCGGGCTCTGCTGTGCTCCTGCCACGTTCCAAAGAATGATGGACACCGTTCTCAGCGGTTTGAAGTGGCAGACCTGTCTTGTTTATCTTGACGATGTCATCATTTTTTCCGCAACGTTCACGGAACATCTGCACCGCCTCAGGACTGTCCTCAAAGCCGTTCGATCCGCCAACCTCTCCCTCAAACCAGAAAAATGCCACTTTGGGTTCACCGAATTGAAGTTCCTCGGGCACGTCATTAGTGCTGACGGAATCCGCGCTGACCCAGAGAAGCTTGCTGCCGTTGCTGCCTTTCCGGTCCCCTCCCACAAAAAAGCAGTCCGACGTTTTCTGGGCCTGTGCTCCTATTATCGCCGCTTCATTAGAAACTTCGCCCAGCTCGCCAGCCCTCTGACGCTCCTAACCCGGGATGACACGTCATTTTCCTGGGGCAACGAACAACAGACTGCCTTCGACGAGTTACGACGCCTACTCCAATCACCGCCCATCCTGGCACATTTCGACGAAGATGCCGATACGGAGGTGCACACGGATGCGAGCAACGTCGGTCTTGGCGCCGTTCTAGTTCAGCGGCAAAACGGTGTCGACAAAGTAATTGCCTACGCCAGCCGCGCACTGTCGCGTGCTGAGTTGAACTACTCTACCACGGAAAAAGAATGTTTAGCGGTAGTCTGGGCCGCCGCCAAGTTCCGCCCATACCTCTATGGCAGACCGTTTCGTATCGTCACCGACCACCACTCGCTGTGCTGGCTGAAAAATTTAAAGGACCCTTGCGGCCGCCTAGCACGTTGGGCATTACGCCTGCAGGAATTCGATTTCACCGTCACCTACAAGTCAGACCGGAAACACACCGACGCTGATACCTTGTCACGCGCTCCCGTCGAACCTCCTCCGCAAGACACCACCGACGATGATAGCTTCCTTGGAGCGGTCAGCACATCTGAGCTCGTTTCTAGACAGCGTGCCGACGCCGAGCTCCGTCTGCTCATCGAACATCTCGAAGGTGGGTGCCCTGAAATACCACGAAACCTAGCTCGTGGACTATCGTCGTTCTGCCTGCGGAGAGGTGTGCTTTATAAAAAGAACTCTACTTCAAGTCCGACAACTTACCTGCTCGTCATACCGTCTGATCTGCGGGATGAAGTCCTCCTTGCCTGCCATGATGAACCGACTTCCGGCCACCTTGGAGTTACCCCGCACCTCCACCAGTGTCACGACCAGAGGAGCCGTGAAGGTAGACGTCGGGAAGAACCCAAGACCGGGAGCCTTCTTTTAATTATGGAGCCAGCTTCCACGACACAGAACAGAACAGCGCGCCACGAGAGCCCACCGCCGCTTCGTCGTCGTCTTCGACTCAGCGCGGAGGCCGCGCGGCGCGTTAGGTGCGTGGCAATATCTACGAGGAGTCTAGGTTAAGGAAGGTATAATGTCGTGGGTACGTCTCGAGCTTTTCCACGAAAAAAGGTTGGTAAATGAGACGTCTGAGAGATTTTGCTTTCGTACATAGACGTTCAGACTTAATCAGGACATCTATGGGAGGTTTGTGGTTTTCTGGGCGGTCTGCTCCCCGTTTCCCGCGGCCTTCGAAAGCGCCCGAAGCACGCGACGCGCTGTCTCCAT
Organism: Amblyomma mixtum; assembly: GCF_055824585.1. Lineage (NCBI taxonomy): Eukaryota > Metazoa > Arthropoda > Arachnida > Ixodida > Ixodidae > Amblyomma > Amblyomma mixtum. Next base: position 174,217,154 of record NC_143016.1, read on the forward strand.
TCTCGACCCCTCCCGACTTCCGACGGACACAGTAGTAATCGGCGAGAGGAGGGAAGAAGCTACTGGCGCCGTAGGCATCTAGCTTAACACCTCCCCACCAAGAATGTTGGGTGGACGCTCGCCGTACACACAACATACAAAAACGCGCAAAGGAACAAAAGACCCGGCTGTCAACAACATAAAAAAACGCAACAGCACAAGACCCGACCGTCAACCGGGCGCTGTACCAACACAGGAACGAGGAGCGCTTCTGCGTCCTACTAACAACTGCAAAAGAAAAATGCTCAGCAAGCTGCCTTCTGGTATCCACAATGGTACTAGCACAATCCTTAGCTTGCACATTTCAAGGAGAGGCCGACACGCACAAATGAAAAATAAAAACATTAGAAAATCGTACATGCAACAACACTGCAATAAATATCGCCATCAAGAAAACGTATTACTGCGCAGTTTTCATGACGTCGCATATACATCACATGATCCCGACGAGGGCAAGGGAGATAACACGGCACCCTTCAGGATTACATGTCATCAAAAGAGAAAACAGTTTACACAAGAAAAAACAGCATGAGCTTGTCCAATTTTCAGTCTCTTGGCTGTAAACCGTTCATGTTTCCCCACTCTCACCCACTGCCTCATTGTGCGCTCGAGCCACAAAGCATTTTTGCGCGTATCGCAACCTGGCAGTGGCAGAGTGGGTTAAGGCTGTGGACATAGGCATTCGTCGCTAGCCACCAGGATCGAACACTTTATCTGGTCTCAGAAAAGTTACGTGCTGCAGCGTGCACCATTCTATCATCCGTCCTGCTTTCCGGCTGTGTCGCTCCTCTTCTACCTGGGTGGAGCCGCCGACCCAGTGCGCATATGGGGCGGAAGCCTCCGCGAAAGTCTCCAAGTGCTTACACCCAGATGGACTCTTAGAATGTGGCATGGCCAGCTCAAGCAGTCCATCAACGACCTCTAGGTTTGCGATCGGGTTGTTTCCGAGACCCCCCAAGGAGATCGCAACATAGGTTGCAGTCCGCCCCTACCAGCGGCAGTGTAACCACGCTTCCCTGAGGGCATGGGGCGAATTCGCCGTTGCCACTGCTGAATTTCCTTTCATCTACTGCTAAGCTTATCGCGGTGTTACCTGAATCCGAGTTTCCCGGATCGGAACAGTCTGGCTTATCCATCTGTTCTTCCGGCTTCTCGGACGTTACTGCCTGTACCGCGGATGCTTTTTGGGCCATGCCACTCTCGCTACACCCTGCCTGACATGTGGGCGCTTCAGATGGCAACAAAAGTTCGCACTGGGCAACCTGGTCGGCCGAGCAGTTCCCGCTGCGCTCATCAGCGACATTAGCCTCGCTACTAACGTGCTGTGCTGCCTCGCAGCGCTCGACCTGCCCCTTCTCATCCCTAGTCGAATGTTTCCCAGGCACGTCCGTGGAGCTCACCTCCACGCTGGGAATACAAGACTGCCTGTCGGTGTCAACAATCGTGGTTGACTCCGCAACGTGCGGCTCCTCGACGCTAATGATAGCTTCACTGTTTGCAGGAACCTGCGATTGCTCTTGTCTGTTCTCAATAGGAACGGACTACTTCCGCTGCTGCTATCATCTTTGCTCGCTACCTCGATCGGCGTTCGATCAGGGTACGACTGCGACTGTGCCGTCTCCGGCAGTGTATGCACTGCTCTCCGTGAGCATTCCTCCTCTTCAATCCTTTTCCTCTCCTGCCCTAGCTTCTCTTCGGCTATCGCTAAATGACGCTTGAGGTCTCGAATATAAGCGTCGCTTCTCTGCTTTTCTCTGGCTCGCTCGGCCTCTGTCATTGGCGCTCGCTCCTGGCCATACCGATGCCCATAGCCATATCCACTCCGCCAACTGAATGTAGCCATTGCGCCTTGGTTTACTCTAACCCTGCGGCTCAAACATTCCCGAGGCAAGTAAAGTGAGAATGGGGCAACTCACTCTGCTGTCCGGCTGTGCATCATGACACTTGCTATGCAGCATCGGCAGGTTGCGTCCTTAGGCGCAGATGTCCGGCATCCAGGGCTCACAGCAGGCCCATCACTTCCTAAGAAGTACTTGAAGCTGGGCTTGTTGGTGCATATTCGTGAAAGACATGAGAGCGCAAAACGGGGACATGGACGAGGAAGGGAACAAGACGAGCGCTCGTCCTGTTCCCTTCCTCGTCCGTGTCCCCGTTTTGCGCTCTCATGTCTTTCACCATCACTTCCTTCCGGCAGACGAAGTCGGCAATCGCAGGCGCCGCCGAAGACGCAGCGCTTCGCTCCGTCGGTCTCGCTTCGCTGCCTCTCGGCGCTGTCGTGGCGTCTTGACTCCAAGGCCTCTCCCAAAGATGTCACCTCAATTGGACCTTGGTCCCCGGGGCTTCGCACCAAGATTTTGCCCCGACAGGCTTCCGGAAGGTACTGCCTCCAACCGCTTTGCAGACAGCCGCTCAGACGATCCTGGTCACGGCACCAGTTAACTTGAAGCTCTGGTCAGCCTGGTCACGGAACCAGTTAACTTGAAGCTCTGGTCATCCTGGTCACGGCACCAGTTAACTTGAAGCTCTGGTCATCCTGGTCACGGCACCAGTTAACTTGAAGCTCTGGTCATCCTGGTCTCGGCACCAGTTAACTTGAAGCTCTGGTCATCCTGGTCACGGCACCAGTTAACTTGAAGCTCTGGTCATCCTGGTCACGGCACCAGTTAACTTGGCACACTGCTCCTCCTGATCACGGCACCAGTTAGGTTTCTCCTCCGGATCGTCGTCGGAACGGCCGGTTCGTCTATGATCATACGTGGTTACTTCACGTCTTCTCCACTCGTCCGGCGACACGTTGCCGGTTGGGGCAGCAACTCAAAACTTCTTGAGGAGCAAAACTTGTTTATTGAAGACGGGACCAAATACAAGAACTTGGAGAAAAAGGTGGTTTAAAAAAAAAGGCTTTCTAAAAGAAGGGCTGTAGAAAAGCGGCCGAGACTGAGACTCGGCGCGCTCTTTTTTTTCTTTGTTTGCAGCGGGCTTTTCATCCCTTCGATAATTGCGCGGAGCTTTATCAAATCTGCTCTCGCCCAATTTCAACCAATGCTGCCGTGATTGCACTGTACATACAAGTGGGCGGAGCCCAGTGCTCGCCAGAGTCCGACTCTTGCGGACCGCGCGCTTTTCCTGGAACATTCGCACTTTCCGAGGCGCCAGCAAATTCGAACTCCACCGCTTAACGCGACAGTCGGGTGGTTTCAGGAGGAGCCGACCTTATTGTCCCCCACCCCCACTTGACAGCTCATCTCTTTTCAATGGGAAACGGTCGCCGACCCTCTGCAACCGTGACAAGGCTGTTCGCGGTCTGCTCCCCGTTTCACGCGGCCTTGGAGAGCGCCCGAAGCGCGCGACGCGCTGTCTCCATTCTCGACCCCTCCCGACTTCCGACGGTCACGGTAGCAATCGGCGAGAGGGGGAAAGAAGCTACTGGCGCCGTAGGCGTCTAGCTTAACAGCGGCTGACGTAACAGTTTGAGTAAATTAAAAGAATGAAGCAGTGATTGGCTTTTGTATGCCTCTTGTGACCTCAACTCACTTTGTTCGTTGCGGTGGAACTGGAAATTATGGTTTATGATTTTGGAGGGTCTACCGTCCCAAAGTGACCCAGGCTATGAGGGATGAAATAGTGAAGGGCTCCTGAAATTTCGGCTACCTGGGGTTCTGGTTCTATAACGTGCACTCACATTGCACAATACACGGGCTCTAGAATTTCGCCTCCATCGAAATTCGACCGCCGAGGCCGGGTCGAATCCTTGTCTGTCGGGTAAGCAACCGAGTGCCATAACCACTGAGCCACCGCGGCGGGTGAACTGGGCATTGTTCCCTTAGTTAGACTAGCTCAGATTTCCAACACGGCGCTCCTTTATAAAAAAATGGCGCCCTTGTTCTTTCTTAGTTATCAAAACAAACATGCAGATACGCTTACTAAAAAAGAATTTCATGTCATGCAGCGAGCTCTAAATACAGCGTGGGGAAGGTGCGCGCGTGTTGAGGGAAGCATCAGCGGGTGCCTCTGGCCGCGTCAGGGACCATGCACATCCGACTACGTCTGTGTAAAGGCTGGTTCACATGCATGCAAGCAAGTAAAACTGAGCAGCGCAGCGCTGCGAAAAATTTGTAACTTGTTGAAACATTGCCGCTCTGACTGCTGGAGCCGCCACGATGTCTCTAAACAGCTTTTGCGCTGCAGCAACAAAGCGTTTTGACCTCCATGTGAAACAGGCTTTACTCGAGTGCGGGCCACCGTCAATTGTAGAAAAAAAAAACAATGAAAAGCTTATACTGTCTTCACGATTTCAGGAGAAAAAAAAATTCTCCGAGCAAATGAAATTTCTCTAGATTTTACAAAAAAATCCCTTTTCCCCTAAACGACGTCCAAATTCCCTATATCTAGGGAAAATCCCTAGGGTCGGCAGCACTGTGCTTCTGGCACACACCACGGGGCAGGGCATAGAGCCAGGGGAGGGGGTTCGGTGTCAGGACACCCCCCGAAATTTTAAGGCGGAAGCCTTTAATGCCTCACCCTTGTAAGCAGGAGTTGTCGACAGAAATGTCACCCTTTTCAATTGGTCGAAATTGTCGTGACGTCACAATGCGCGAATTTCAAACGGGACCAAACTACAAGCTGGAGCCCTTAGCCTTACAGGAAAGGCGTACCCTACGGCTGTGCCTCGGCATCCCAAAACGAGCTTCAAACGCTCTCCTTTATCTGGAAGCCCGTATCCCCGATCTCTATTCCCGCTTCCAACTACTCACTGTGCATACTTTCCTCAGGTCCTTCGACCCGGCCCCCGGTGTTAATACTACCATTTTTGTAACCCATCAGCACCTGTTTTTCTCTAATCATTGGCCACGTTATTAGCTTCCGCAAGTTAGGTTCACGCAGAACTTTTTAGCCCCGCTTCAGGTCGATCTGACCTCCTTGCAGCAAGTTACTGACACGCAGGCTGACCCCGTCTTCTATTACGACCATATTTTTCAATATCATGCGAAAAATATGCCGGCAAATAGCATAAATGGTTTCTTGGTGAACACCTGCATAATTTTCCTCAGCATACTGTTCTCTCCATTGGTGCCTCCGGGAGCTGTAAGAAGGCGGCGATTGGGATATATTCGCAGGATCTGGCTTGGAGCTCTTCCATTCGTATCCCTGATTATACTTCTGTATTCTTTGCAGAGCTTATGGCTATTTTTTGGCTTTTCTCGAAATTCCGAGGCGTGCAGCACGTGTACTTATCCTTACAGACTGCCTTTCAGTTTTGGTCTCTCTCCTAACTTCCGTCAACTCTCCATTGAATCGTTCCCTTATGTTTTTTGTTCCGCGCACAGTGAGGGAGGTCCGCTTTGTCCGGGTACCTCGTCATTCGGGTGTCTATTTTAACGAGGTGGCTGATTTCTTGGCAAGGTCAGCTCTCAGTGCCCCTGTAATCTATCCCGTTTCTCACCTCATTCTGTTGGAGACCTCCCATTTACAGCGGTTCCAGCATGTGATATATCAGCCAGATTGAGTGATCCGTTGCTGAATACCGTGGATTTTCAGCATTTAAAGTTCCCATGAAATGTCCGGTCGTGGAAGTCAAGGCTGTGGGAGGTGTCACTGACGTTTTTGCGATGCAGAATCTCCCACCTCAAATTGTACTTATGCAGATGCGGGTTCGCTACGACTAACCTTTGTGACTCATGTGGAGAAGTTGAAACAACAGACCATTTTCTCCTCTCTTGCCAGCGGTTTCATTTCAGAGAAAACAGTATTCGGAGGTCCCTCTTTCGAGGTTCGGACTCCGTTTGCCTCTGCCAGTTCTTCTCTCGTTCGATGAGAGCGCCACGGAATTCTCGTTAAGCGCTGTTTGCGGCTACCTTTATGATTACACTATTGCAACTGGTCGGTTGCATTGTTAACTGTATATAAAATTCTGCCGCATGCCCAAAAAGTGTACCTTATTCTATTCCTGGTATTTCTTCTTTGTTAAAAAAATTTCAATATTAATATATATTTTTCTAGTTTCAGTCATTCTAGTATCTACTTCGCTGCCTCAAGTCTTTTTTTTTTTCGCACAAATACTTCCTTGGTATTCACCACCGTACCTGGGCCAATCGCCCCGCGTGGGTATGTGCCATGTTTACTGAGGTGAAGAAGAACGGTCGGGCGCCGAGACGGCACTCGGTCCCAAAATTGTCCAAATACTCCACTCCTTGTACATGAGTGCGTTTGGATCCGCTATGCACCCTGACCAATCCCCCGCCGTGAGTATATGCCATTGAGCCTGAGGAAATCATCATCATCATCATGATGGCACTCGGACGATGACGATGCGTTATAAAGAAACCTGTTCTTGAGTCTGCAACCGTTTCGTTCGGGTCCTTTCTCCCGATGGCGCTCTACATCTGGTGACAGCCGGACATGAGCCGTCCTCCACAATGGACACGATTTTGCCGTACACTCCGGGCGCCTCCGAATGCACGCCCCTTTGCGAACTCGCCAAGCACGCCGAGGAATGTCGCCAACTGGCCCGTTCTTTCACCTCGGACTCCCAAGGTCACGTTGAACACGATGCCTATCAAACCCCGCAGTTTTATCTCCGGGATCATTAGTTTGTGACTGTGTGATTCTGTGAGTTTGTGATGACTGATTCTGCTGCCGGCCGCTCAGCTGTTTTGCGAACTGTATCGCGGAGTTCAGTAGTACAGTAACCCCCTTTCAGTTTATATAAACTTTCAAAAGAGGGAAAAGCAAGAAATTTAATCAAGTTGACTCGAGAGGCAAAGGATTGTTCATAGGCGGTAATTTTCAACATGCTTTTTAGAAGAGCATCTGCACGATCATGCCACCTTTGCGAACAGTGCGCAAAAACTGTGATGCCATACCTTACAACACTGGATGCAAGTGCATGCATGATTGTCTTTTTTACCGATACAGGAAGAAAATGTTGAATTGTAAACAGTGACCATGCAGTGCTACGTGATCTGCTGGAAATATATGCTATGTGAATGTGCCACGAGAGATCACTATGAAAGTAAACCCCTAGATATTTTATACAAGGGACACTTTTATCTGGAGTGCAATGGTAACCTTTATGGTCCTGGCAGTGTAGAAAAACAAATTCAGTCAGTACAGTTACCTTGAAGAAGTTCCTAAACCGACTAATTTTCTTCTTTGCTGGTTTACCAAAAGACCATTCAAAGAAGTCCAGTTACGGCACTCGGCTGCTGACCCGAAAGACGCGGGTTCGATCCCGGCCGCGGCGGCTGAATTTCGATGAAGGCGAAATTCTAGAGGCCCGTGTACTGTGGTACTGTGCGATGTCAGTGCACGTTAAAGAACCCCAGGTGGTCGAAATTTCCGGAGACCTTCACTACGGCGTCTCTCATAGCCTGAGTCGCTTTGGGACGTTAAACCCCCAATAAACCAAAACCAAAGTTCATTGCATTACAGATATTTTCTTGCACTTAAGCAACAGCAGTTTTGCTGGAAATTTGCTTTGTAAGCAAAACCGTATCGTCAGCGTACTGAAAGACCAGGGAATTTGTGATTGCTGACGCGAGGTCATTTACAAATAGACTGAAAAGTAAAGGCGACAGAGTGGATCCCTGAGGAACCCCAGCCTTCAACATCTGACCGCTGCTAACGGCTGTGGTGTCATCAAGGACAACGATCTCAAGTTTGGGAGCCCTAGTACAGGGATTATGTTTGCAGCTCCGCAAGGCATCGCCCCACTCCTTTGTGCTAGCCCGTTGTGCTCTCGGCCCTTGTTGCAACAGGATTTGCCGGGCTAGTTGGTTCATTTCTGAAATAAAGAGTTAACTGCGCGAAAGGGTTAGGACACCAGGGAGGCACATTCACTTTCTTTTTGTTCTGCCTTAGAGGTTTTTAAAAGTTTTCTAGTAGATTTAGTTCAGTTTGGAGGTCCTTAGGTTTATCAATGTGTTAAGTTTTAATTTTCATAGAATTTTTTCACCGTGTTTTGACGAAGCCTTCTTAGATAATGATGAGTTTATGACGTAGTGTTGTTCACTGTTTACTTTGTTTTGACGCCGCCTTGTTGTAAGGGTCGCAGAGGTGGTGCGTTCTTCCTGGTTTTGACCTGGTCCTTTGTTGTTTTTCAGGGTATTTTAGATTGACGCAATCATCAAGTGCTGTAGAAAGATTTGTGCATTGTTGATTTTAGAAAGATTCATTCTTCATCTCGTCGTGAGTTGTTTCATGTTTGGTTTCACTTTTAGTAACCATGTATGCATAGCTGAGCATTTTTTCGCTTGTTTGATAGGGAGGGCCAGCCCGGTGATAGCTTCATTGTGTTGTTAATGTTTTAGTGTTAAATTCGAAGATAGCATGATCTCGAGTTTATCTTGTGCAATGTACGGCTTGTCACAGAGAGCGCTTAAATACGGCTTGCGTGTTCTTGAAAAATAAAGTTGTCAGTACTGCGCTTCTAAATGTCGTGAATGTGTCTCCCTGGTGTCCTGACCTTTTCGCGCAGTTAACTCTTTATTTCGGCCCTTGTGCCTATCATGTAAAAGCCCTTGTACATATACTGTCCCTAAACGTCCGCTGACTCACCGTTGCCTCGACCATTTCTTGGCTCAGCTCTGCGCAACAGAGGCAGCAGGCTGAGATGCTCCAATCCCAACAGTGGTGACAAGGTTCGGAGGCCCATTGCCAGCAGCGCCCACTTTGTCAAAGGCAAGCGAGTGGCCAATGTAAAAATACAAACAGCACAGTGCGATTTCAAACGATGGGAATCACAAATTAAAGATTGCACTATACTAATGAGTAACTGCATGACTTTGGTTTATGGTTTATGGGGTTTAACGTCCCAAAGCCCAAAGGAGGGACGCCGTAGTGGAGGGCTCCGGAAATTTCGACCACCTGGGGCTCTTTAACGTGCACTGACATCGCACAGTACACGGGCCTCTATAATTTCGCCTTCATCGAAATTCCGCCGCCGCGGCCAGGATCGAACCCGCGTCTTTTGGGCCAGCAGCCGAGCACCAGGGAAAACAGAGAAACACAAAGTAGAACGTACGCATTTTTCCTTCGAAACGAAAGCTACACTTTCTTCCTTTAAGAAAGCGGCGTATTCTCAAGGTTATCCTGGATTTAAGAAAGCAAGTCAAAAGTAAGTCCTGAAATAATGGCTCTGTAGGATAAACATTTATTTAGGACAGACTGTTAAGTAAGAAGGGCAGTCTATTTTCGAATGTGGCCAGGCCGTACGTCGCTCTGAATGTGTCGTTTCCAAGGATTTCGGTTGCGGGATTCGTTTGCTTGTTCTCTTTGTTGTAGGTGAGTAAATGTTCGAAGAAAATATGTATTATTAGAAATTTCTCGCTTATATGGGTGTAGTCTGGCAGCTTTGTTACTGGAATTACATTGTACTTAAAGAAAAAACTGACTAGTGGGGTGTAATAGTGCTCACATTGAACAAGGCGCAAAAAGCTTTTTTGTAGTACGTGTAGTTTTCTCAAGGTTTGCTGTGTTGTCGAACCCCTGGTTAAAATGCCGTAATTTTTAGCGAGAATGAAACAGACATTGATATAATGTAATTTTCACATTAGTTGGTAGCACATCCCGATTTCGGTAGACGGTGCAGATAATTTGTGATAATTTTGTAACAAGGTCATCAATGTGATCATCTCAGGACATCATTTTATTGAAAATAACACCTAATGTTTTAAATGACGGTACGATTTGTAAACGAGCGTAATTGAAGCAAATATCCCTGTCTAAATGAACCTGTTTATTCTTAGTTCTGAAAACAGATGACTTTCGTTTTAGTAATGTTTAGCTGATATGTATTTTTTTGTAGCTCAAGTGGCTAACTGGGGTAGCGTGTGATCTAGTGAACTGTCAATTTTGTCTCCCAATACAATTACGGTTATGTCGTCTGCGTAAATTGCAAACTTAACTTATGGAGCAATATGGACGATATTATAAATAAAAATGTTAAAAAGAAATGGACCTAATACACTTCCTTGCGGAACACCGCTTTAGGTGGATAGTGTTTCAGAAAGGAAACCTTTTATACTTACTGCTTGTTAGTGGAGCTGCAGATATGACTTCAAGAGCGATGCAGTGTGTCCACATGCCATAACAACGAAGTTTACGGATGAGTAAATCATGGTTTATCAAGTCTAAAGCTTTGGTGAACACTGTGAGGATACCAATCAATTACCTTTTCAAGCTCTTCTGATATTTATTCCTTTTGTTGTAGTACCGGAAGATCTTTGATGCGTTTTCGAAAACCAAATTATGTACAAGCTAAACTTCGATGCTCTTTTTCAAATAAAACCAAACGTTTACGAATAACCTCCTCTAATAACCTCGAAAATATTGCAAAATTGATGTCGGCCTATAATTGGAAAAATGATTCCTATCGCCTTTTTTAAAAAGCACCGACACACGTGCAGCCTGCATACAATGTTGGAGCACTGCATGAGAGGAAAAAGGTTCATACTATGTGTGACGTAGGGTAAGATTAAGTCAATTACATAGGCAATGGGCTTCATTTTTAAACCTTCAGTGTCGCATGCTGCTGTACGTGATATTAAGTTCTCTCAAAGATGCCATTGTTTCGCAATGATTAACAGGGCTAAGGAATAAAGTATCGTGCAAGCGAGGAGCATTGTTTAGACTATCCATTGTTGCGATACCGGTAGAAAGGTTCGAAAATTTTTTTTTTAAACTCATCGGCTAATTGTTGTCTCGTTAAACACCTTCCACCTATGTTTAGAGCAGAGATTTGCTCCATTTCGTTTTTGTAGGCTACTAGGTCGTTCAGATTCTTCCACGTGGTGTCAGCGTGACCACGCGATGATTCAAACTGACTGGTATAGGTTTCTTTCCTGTCCTTTTTTAATTCTTTATCCAAATGGCTTCTACAGGCCTTAAAAGCCTTGTGGTCATTTATATCTTTTGTTTTGATGAACTTATGATACAACGTATTCATTTCTATTTTAGCACCAAGCTCATTTCTAATCCAGGGCTTGCGGCATAAGAAACGGCAGTTCAGCAAGTTGTAATGAATGAAAATTGCAGTCTCTCTCGTTTCGTGAGTCGATGTAAGCGTCAAATGCTTTGCAGTATGAGGCTACTGCATTTTTGAAATGTTTTTTTGGTCAGGTCGTTTTGCCCCGCCGCGGTGGCCCAGTGGTTACGGCGCTCGGCTGCTGACACGAAAGACGCGGGTTCGACCCCGGCGCGGAGGCCGAATTTCGATGGAGGCGAAATTCTAGAGGCCCGTGTGCTGTTCGATGTCAGTGCACGTCAAAGAACCCCAGGTGGTCGAAATTTCCGGAGCCCTTCATCACGGCGTCCCTCATAGCCTGAGTTGCTTTGGTTAAACCCCAATAAACCAATCGTTCAGGACGGGTCGTGCCACGCACTCCACAAACAACGTATTTCTGCCGCAGACCGCGTTGGAGCCCCTAACAAGCCAAAGTTGCATGCGCTAAAAATAAAGCGCTCGCGAGTCAACACAGTGTACTGTGCCCCGAGACAAACTGAACCCCGTTCGGAGGCTTCGTCTCTGCCAAACACAATGATAACACCCGTGGCATCGCTCGGGAGAAACAGCGTGCGCACCAGAGCACCCCCTCCCTGCCGCTCTCTCTTCGTTTTCATGGCTCTGCGCGTCGGTTGTTTATCCCCAAGATGGGGCGCTGGCATGCGCTACCTTATCACTTCTGTCACTTCCATGCCAGCGGGCTTCGTGACTTGTAAGCGATGAGAGTGGGCCCGTAGAGACAGGGATTCATAAAGAGTGGAAGTGTAATTTGGGTATCGATATAGCCACGGGAACGGTGTGATGTCACATCCACCGTAAGTCGTCACGGTATAGTGTCCTCGGCTTTCGTCTCTCAACAACACTTTAGTTGCAAAAGTGTCCACGCAATTATTCCTGTTCAGTATGGCCTCCTGTCGTTATTTACGTTCGGTCCAGCAAGATGAAAAACTACATTCCGGTCGCTCCTGGCCGGCCAACAGCGGAGCTGCGCCACGCCCTTCGTCCAACAGTGCCAATCCAGAAAAGACACCAGGTGCTCTGTGAAATGAACATATATTTTCCTGCACATAAACCCGAAACCGATACAGCAGCCGTCGCCATTTGGCACATTGCTAACCTCGTTCCGCCCTTCTTGTGCATCCACTGTTAGTGCAATACGGCGCACAGCAATGCTCGTCGCTACCACCGTGCACCTTCACCTGAAAAATGTAAATTGCGAGCAGGTTTCATATACTATGCACAAAAACTATGCGGATAGGCGAGACGCGCGAAAGCGGTGAAATTACGAACAAGGAAAACTTGCTTTTACAAACCTCGCATGCGAAATATTTATGCACCGCATACAATGCTACAAGATATCTACCAATAATTAACAAGCCGTCCTCCATTCGCAGACGTTATGCTCCGCCCCCCAAAAGCTTTAAGTCAATTCCATTGCCAACTGTGATTTTTGTTCGACAAATACTTGGCAACGGCTACAACACGGGCTCCCAACTATTCGCTCACAGTCTGTTGAAGCACTGAGAAGAAATGCGCGGGTACAATTTGCGCGCCTTCAGAGGCGTAGAAGACAATTTTCGGAGCACCAGAGTTGTTTTCACAGGAGTTTACTTTTTTCCGCAGGTCGTTTAGAATAGCGCACTCCCGTGTTATCACTACGCGGGTGCAGTGCGCGTTTTCACTGAAATAGACGACAAAGTGATCAACGCACAAGGTTATAGTTTTTGAGCTTTTCATGTATATTTTTTAGGGGTGTGCGAATATTCGAAATTTTCGAATATGTTTCGAATATTATATTTTTAGTATTCGTATTCGATTCGAAATCCAAGTATTCGTGTTCATTCGAATAATCGACCCGACGCGAATATTCGTATCTAGCCGAATATTCATTGTGAGCACCGGCGTTCATTTCGGTCCGCAAGCCCTATCGACAGAGACATAACAACATGGCGGCGCCCAGAGCAATGCGCATGGATGAAGGAAAATTTTTCCTTCAAATTTTTCCTTCGAGGAAGGAAAATTTTTCCTTTCTCGAAGGGCCATGCCGTAGCTGACTGCGCTGGTGAGCTTTTTTGTGGCTATACCTGCGAAGCTGCTATAGTCAGAGCTGTGCACGAAGTACCTCGCAATACATGCAGTTCCAAGTGAGAGGGCATTTTCTGTGGCTGGAGGAATCGTTTCAGCTAAAAGGGAACTACTTCTGCCTGACCATGTGGAGCAGCTGGTTTTCCTTCACGACAACTTGCCATGTTCATCCCAGCAACGCGCTTTTCTGCTGATGGCAAGCTAGCCTTAATCAATGCTGTATACTAGCCATCCTCTCTGATATTTCTACTCTTCTAAGAATAATATTCGAGACTTTGGTACTTTTTGTGCAGCCACACACAACTTTTGTGTTCATTTAATCATCGATAGTTGAACTCTGATGTTCTTGGGTGCTCAAATAAATGTTTTGTAGTGGTTAAATGCGTCTGTCTTTGATTATTCGATATTCGATTCGATATTCGGAATCAAGTATTCGCATTCGATTCGTATTCGAAAAATTTGATATTCGCACACCCCTAATTTTTTTCCCTGGCAGTCTTGATTATTCTCGCTCGTGCTAGCTGCGTGAGAACTCACCTTTCGACACGCTTGCCCATCTTTTTTTCAAGCTGGCCGCATATTTTACCCGACCGTCAACAAATACCACTCGAAAGAAGTAGTATATTGTTGGGGGTCATAAATAAATATCGCGCCCCCGTAAAACTCAACGCACAACCATGCGAAACTAGCTGCCGCGGTGGCTCAGTGGTTATGGTGCTCGGTTGCTGACCTCAAAGATGCGGGTTCGATCCCGGCCGCGGCGGTTGAATTTCTTTGGTGGAGAAATTCAAGAGGCCCGTGTGCTGTGCGATGTCAGTGCACGTTAAAGAACCCCAGGTGGTCCAAATTTCCGGAGCCCTTCACTACGGCGTCTCTCATAGCCTGAGTCGCTTTGGGACGTAAAACCCAATAAACCAACCGACCGACCGACCGACCGACCGACCGACCGACCAAACCGCTAGGAAAGCACTCAAGGCATGGGCGCGCCCTTCGCTAACTGCGCACCAACCGGCATGCCGACCGGCATGCCCACGCCATGGCGCAAGCAGGTAGGCATGCCTGGCGTATGTTTCTCAACTGCGCCATATTGCGCCGGCCAGCGTGATAAGCGAAACCGCTTGAAATGCGGCGTCGTTGGCCAGAAAAAAAAAACAATTATCACCTTAGAAACCACACTGGTTCAGCGTCGATGACCAAGACACGCAGAAATTCAGGGGGCACTTTGTCTCAAGTGCGTAGAGGCGGAAGCGGTTTCCGCACCACTTTGACTTACTCTGTGGCACTGGTGACGGTACCACTATATGACGTCACACATAATTAATCACTAATTACTAAGTATGACAAATTACTCATTAATGGCTAATCTTCGCCTTTAGGAGTGGAACGCGACAGCGTGTTGTAGCGCTGCCAGCGAGTCCACGGAACGCCACCACCCGTTCGGCGCGATGCCTTGCCCTTTGAACGCGACGCTTTTTGAGGAAAGCAAATTCTGTGACAATTTTCACTGTGCCATGTCGACTTCCTGTGGATGTGACGTCACACCGTTTTTGTGGTTATATCGACGTCCGCACAATTTCGACGAAATTTCGACATTTTTGCTTATAATTCATTCATTAATTGACTTACAGTCATCAAACATGGCTTCTGGGTTCATTTTTTCCTCCTCTGTCTGAAACGACCATTGGTTTTCTTCTTTTTTAGTTCCAGAGTTATACACGTGTAACACGCTTTGTTAACGGACGACAGCCATTAGAGGCTTTCGACTCAAAAGAGGGCTTACGAACTAATCTCTTACGCAATTCCTGGGGCCAGATTTCGCCGAGTGTCCGCTGTTTATAAATTTCTTCCTCTATGGTGGGACCGCGGAAGCGCTTGAGCAAGAGACTGTATGGAACCGGGAATCGCCAGGTGTCGGGGACCAATGGATTAAGTGTCCGAATACCTGGCCGCCATCTTTATTCGCACGCCGACAAGCATTCAACTGGTCAAGCACACCCCTCAAGAGTGACAGGAGCGCTGGCAGGAGGGGAAAAGTTCCAAGCCGGTGGTAGATCCGAGGAAAACGGGGAATGCCTGAGGCGCAGGCGCTGAGATGGGGCCGAGGGAGATACTCCAGCCTAAAAAGGGGGATCGCCCGAATGGATGGGGTATCAAGAAAAGCGGGGCAGTAGAGAGACGAGGAAGGCCAGAGAGGACACCCGTGGGCGGTCGGCCCTCCGGCCCTCCGGCTCCCCAAGCGCCCAAGCCATCGGGGAGAAACCGAGCCTGAGCGAACGAAAAAGTCAGCTCTGTAGCCCCTCCGCCTCTCTTGATGAAGACTACGCTAAGCTCGGGCATCCCAGCCTCTGCATCATGTACTCACCGAGCCTGAGCGAACGAAAAAGTCAGCTCTGTAGCCCCTCCGCCTCTCTTGATGAAGACTACGCTAAGCTCGGGCATCCCAGCCTCTGCATCATGTACTCGATGATATGTAATTCTTGAATATATCTGTTTTGTTCGAACTGAGTCTAGCGGTATCTCTTAGCCTCTCCGTCCCGTGTGGACCCGGGAAGTATGTGGGGTCGGCACACGGTAAATAGACACAAAAAACTCGGTCGCTTATTTCTTGAGCCCCTCTATTACTTAAAGGGGTAGATGTATAAAATTTTTGGGCTTCTTTCTTTGCACCAATAGGTACGCAGGGATGCTGTAAGCATGGTACGCGGGGTAAGAAGCACGAACGCGTATTACATAATTTTTTATCATACTAGTTACAGCGAGCCATTTAGGTTTTGAGTTATGGTTACCAGGTTTTTTGTGACGTCATAAGCTGGCAGTTGCCTTGTGACGTAGGCGTATTGTGAAGTCAAAGGTAGGCGCGTCGTTTGCTTGAAAAACAGATGCTACTCGTAAACAAGGACAGACAAACTGCGGATGTCGCCGGGTGCGTGTGACTGAGAACTCCAAGAAGGATTGGAATTATATTTTGGGCCAGAAGCAGAAGCTCAGGAGGCGAAACCAAACGTTCCCCTCTCACTCGACCTAGCCTCCGGAGTTAAATATTCGGCGTGACAAAAAGGTGGCATGAGAAGGACGCGGAATAGGATGCCACTGTTCTAAACACGGGTAATTTTATTTTCGACACGCTGACCAACGATTCCGAAGAAGCAGGCGGCCTGAGGCAAGCATCCGCGGAGCGCAATGTCAGCGCTAACAGATGAGTCATGTGGTTAGAGTACCACTTCACTGCTTGGCTTTGAGAATTATTTTCGTTGTTCGCAATGTAAGGATGCCCCAGCGAAAGCAGGAGCACAAAATCATTCAGGTTCGCAAGCGGCAACATCGTCGTCGGCGCGCGGCGATCGCGCCTCGTCTTTCTCTTCCAGTCGCTACTACAACCTGCCCCTATAAGGAGGCATAATCCCGATACTGACATGATGGCAAAAAGACGCGGCGGAAAAACCACACATGCGCCCAGCAAGTCCTGCTGGCCGATGTAAAAGTCAGTAGGAAACCAGTTAAGGCAATCATCGCATGTGATACGCCTTAAGCCGG